>NC_068939.1:44574113-44601653 GCF_016801865.2 Culex pipiens pallens
TCAGCGTGGGTGGGTAATCCATGTGCTTGGTTACGCTTTTCATACTCTCGTCTCGCTTCCGCGAACGTGACTCCCGTTTCTACCTGGATCTTGATTATTGCCACCTCCTTTTTGTACTTAGGGCATTCCTTGCTGGTAGCTGGATGAGCCCCCTTACAGTGCTTGCAATATGGGTCCAAAATGCATCGTCCACCTTCCGACGGCTCAACGGTGTGCTGCAAGGAGCAGTTGAAGCAAACGGCTTCTTTCTTACAGTTCTTGCTTGTGTGTCCATAGTCACTGCAGTTAAAGCACAGCATCGGTGATGGATAGAACAACCTTGTAGTTATTCTGAGCGGTCCAAACCAAATGTGTTTGGGGACCACAGTACCATTCAGAGTTAGGCAGACTGTTGCGGTGTTCACTCTGTTATTACCCTCTCGTTTTGTGAATCTGCGCGCATTCACCACTCCTTGTGCCGAAAGTTCCGTGACCAATTCGTCCTCGCTGAGTTCGATAGCTTCTCTGCAAACGACGACGCACCTGCATACGTTTTGTCTGGGGTGGGTAACCACTTCCACTTTGGTACCATCTATGAGCTTCGTCATCGCCAGCAGCTTTCTTGCTTGATCGACGCTTCGAGTTTTCAGTGCGTATTTTGTACCGTTTTCTTCCGTGTTTGCTGACTCGATTTTTCCGCAGGTTTGTTCGATCGATTTGCCGATTACGAATGGGTTGTTTGGTAGCATGCTTGTTCCTGTCGGTTGCAGGAGCAGAACAATACGTTGCCCAAACATTCCTTGTCGATCCATCCATTCCGGCATTGTCCTCGCGTTTACGTTTGTACCACTAGGTCCAGCATTCCCATCCGGAGGATCCCCGGGAGGGAGTGGGTTCAGCGCGGCCATGGCCGCAATAGCGTTGCAGCTCACTTTAGAACCAGTACAGCGTTGCGTTCTTGTCTGAACAAGGAACGACTACCCTTTCACCTTCACACCAGATTCACCCAAGGGTTAAAGGTCCAGGTGATCGGTTTTGCGACACCGCCTAAGCAAGTGACGACTACCCTTTTACCTCAATTCAGACCCACCCAAGGGTTAAGGTCCAGGTGGCCTGTTTTGCGGCCCCGTCGGAACGGAAGACGACTACGCTTTACCCTATTCACTCTACAACGACCAAGCGTTAGAAGGTCCAGCCGTGTAGTTCGATTTCAGCTTCTCACTTTTTGGGACACGCTAGTGTAGTCCGTATACTGCAGTTCAGTTGATGTGCGTTTCTCCACCAACGGACGACAGGTGCGTTTCCAATGAAACGAGCTGTTGACGATGGAGATCCAGTAGAAGCTAGCAGATGTAGCAGTAGAAAGCTTGCCTGCACGTTTAAAGAGGCAAGCTTGCGGTGCTAGCTTTCGCTCTCTCTCTTGGTAACACCACTCTGCTGATCTAGCACTTGCTCCGTCGTCTGTTCGGTTCGAATATCAACAATCCAGATTCTGCTCGATATTCGCACTAATCCGTAGTTTTGCTGCTGTACTCGATATTCCACCGATTGTCCGTTCACTTATGCTTCGACCGATACGAAAACTATTCGAAAACCGATCCGATTTCTTTTTGTATTTTTGTATTTTTGTATTTTTGTATTTTTGTATTTTTGTATTTTTGTATTTTTGTATTTTTGTATTTTTGTATTTTTGTATTTTTGTATTTTTGTATTTTTGTATTTTTGTATTTTTGTATTTTTGTATTTTTGTATTTTTGTATTTTTGTATTTTTGTATTTTTGTATTTTTGTATTTTTGTATTTTTGTATTTTTGTATTTTTGTATTTTTGTATTTTTGTATTTTTGTATTTTTGTATTTTTGTATTTTTGTATTTTTGTATTTTTGTATTTTTGTATTTTTGTATTTTTGTATTTTTGTATTTTTGTATTTTTGTATTTTTGTATTTTTGTATTTTTGTATTTTTGTATTTTTGTATTTTTGTATTTTTGTATTTTTGTATTTTTGTATTTTTGTATTTTTGTATTTTTGTATTTTTGTATTTTTGTATTTTTGTATTTTTGTATTTTTGTATTTTTGTATTTTTGTATTTTTGTATTTTTGTATTTTTGTATTTTTGTATTTTTGTATTTTTGTATTTTTGTATTTTTGTATTTTTGTATTTTTGTATTTTTGTATTTTTGTATTTTTGTATTTTTGTATTTTTGTATTTTTGTATTTTTGTATTTTTGTATTTTTGTATTTTTGTATTTTTGTATTTTTGTATTTTTAATTTTTGTATTTTTGTATTTTTGTATTTTTGTATTTTTGTATTTTTGTATTTTTGTATTTTTGTATTTTTGTATTTTTGTATTTTTGTATTTTTGTATTTTTGTATTTTTGTATTTTTGTATTTTTGTATTTTTGTATTTTTGTATTTTTGTATTTTTGTATTTTTGTATTTTTGTATTTTTGTATTTTTGTATTTTTGTATTTTTGTATTTTTGTATTTTTGTATTTTTGTATTTTTGTATTTTTGTATTTTTGTATTTTTGTATTTTTGTATTTTTGTATTTTTGTATTTTTGTATTTTTGTATTTTTGTATTTTGTATTTTTGTATTTTTGTATTTTTGTATTTTTGTATTTTTGTATTTTTGTATTTTTGTATTTTTGTATTTTTGTATTTTTGTATTTTTGTATTTTTGTATTTTTGTATTTTTGTATTTTTGTATTTTTGTATTTTTGTATTTTTGTATTTTTGTATTTTTGTATTTTTGTATTTTTGTATTTTTGTATTTTTGTATTTTTGTATTTTTGTATTTTTGTATTTTTGTATTTTTGTATTTTTGTATTTTTGTATTTTTGTATTTTTGTATTTTTGTATTTTTGTATTTTTGTATTTTTGTATTTTTGTATTTTTGTATTTTTGTATTTTTGTATTTTTGTATTTTTGTATTTTTGTATTTTTGTATTTTTGTATTTTTGTATTTTTGTATTTTTGTATTTTTGTATTTTTGTATTTTTGTATTTTTGTATTTTTGTATTTTTGTATTTTTGTATTTTTGTATTTTTGTATTTTTGTATTTTTGTATTTTTGTATTTTTGTATTTTTGTATTTTTGTATTTTTGTATTTTTGTATTTTTGTATTTTTGTATTTTTGTATTTTTGTATTTTTGTATTTTTGTTTTTTTGTATTTTTGTATTTTTGTATTTTTGTATTTTTGTATTTTTGTATTTTTGTATTTTTGTATTTTTGTATTTTTGTATTTTTGTATTTTTGTATTTTTGTATTTTTGTATTTTTGTATTTTTGTATTTTTGTATTTTTGTATTTTGTATTTTTGTATTTTTGTATTTTTGTATTTTTGTATTTTTGTATTTTTGTATTTTTGTATTTTTGTATTTTTGTATTTTTGTATTTTTGTATTTTTGTATTTTTGTATTTTTGTATTTTTGTATTTTTGTATTTTTGTATTTTTGTATTTTTGTATTTTGTATTTTTGTATTTTTGTATTTTTGTATTTTTGTATTTTTGTATTTTTGTATTTTTGTATTTTTGTATTTTGTATTTTTGTATTTTTGTATTTTTGTATTTTTGTATTTTTGTATTTTTGTATTTTTGTATTTTTGTATTTTTGTATTTTTGTATTTTTGTATTTTTGTATTTTTGTATTTTTGTATTTTTGTATTTTTGTATTTTTGTATTTTTGTATTTTTGTATTTTTGTATTTTGTATTTTTGTATTTTGTATTTTTGTATTTTTGTATTTTTGTATTTTTGTATTTTTGTATTTTTGTATTTTTGTATTTTTGTATTTTTGTATTTTTGTATTTTTGTATTTTTGTATTTTGTATTTTTGTATTTTTGTATTTTGTATTTTTGTATTTTTGTATTTTTGTATTTTTGTATTTTTGTATTTTTGTATTTTTGTATTTTTGTATTTTTGTATTTTTGTATTTTTGTATTTTTGTATTTTTGTATTTTTGTATTTTTGTATTTTTGTATTTTTGTATTTTTGTATTTTTGTATTTTTGTATTTTTGTATTTTTGTATTTTTGTATTTTTGTATTTTTGTATTTTTGTATTTTTGTATTTTTGTATTTTGTATTTTTGTATTTTTGTATTTTTGTATTTTTGTATTTTTGTATTTTTGTATTTTTGTATTTTTGTATTTTTGTATTTTTGTATTTTTGTATTTTTGTATTTTTGTATTTTGTATTTTTGTATTTTTGTATTTTTGTATTTTTGTATTTTTGTATTTTTGTATTTTTGTATTTTTGTATTTTTGTATTTTTGTATTTTTGTATTTTTGTATTTTTGTATTTTTGTATTTTTGTATTTTTGTATTTTTGTATTTTTGTATTTTTGTATTTTTGTATTTTTGTATTTTTGTATTTTTGTATTTTTGTATTTTTGTATTTTTGTATTTTTGTATTTTTGTATTTTTGTATTTTTGTATTTTTGTATTTTTGTATTTTTGTATTTTTGTATTTTTGTATTTTTGTATTTTTGTATTTTTGTATTTTTGTATTTTTGTATTTTTGTATTTTTGTATTTTTGTATTTTTGTATTTTTGTATTTTTGTATTTTTGTATTTTTTGTATTTTTGTATTTTTGTATTTTTGTATTTTTGTATTTTTGTATTTTTGTATTTTTGTATTTTTGTATTTTTGTATTTTTGTATTTTTGTATTTTTGTATTTTTGTATTTTTGTATTTTTGTATTTTTGTATTTTTGTATTTTTGTATTTTTGTATTTTTGTATTTTTGTATTTTTGTATTTTTGTATTTTTGTATTTTTGTATTTTTGTATTTTTGTATTTTTGTATTTTTGTATTTTTGTATTTTGTATTTTTGTATTTTTGTATTTTTGTATTTTTGTATTTTTGTATTTTGTATTTTTGTATTTTTGTATTTTTGTATTTTTGTATTTTTGTATTTTTGTATTTTTGTATTTTTGTATTTTTGTATTTTTGTATTTTTGTATTTTTGTATTTTTGTATTTTTGTATTTTTGTATTTTTGTATTTTTGTATTTTTGTATTTTTGTATTTTTGTATTTTTGTATTTTTGTATTTTTGTATTTTTGTATTTTTGTATTTTGTATTTTTGTATTTTTGTATTTTTGTATTTTTGTATTTTTGTATTTTTGTATTTTTGTATTTTTGTATTTTTGTATTTTTGTATTTTTGTATTTTTGTATTTTTGTATTTTTGTATTTTTGTATTTTTGTATTTTTGTATTTTTGTATTTTTGTATTTTTGTATTTTTGTATTTTTGTATTTTTGTATTTTTGTATTTTTGTATTTTTGTATTTTTGTATTTTTGTATTTTTGTATTTTTGTATTTTTGTATTTTTGTATTTTTGTATTTTTGTATTTTTGTATTTTTGTATTTTTGTATTTTTGTATTTTTGTATTTTGTATTTTTGTATTTTTGTATTTTTGTATTTTTGTATTTTTGTATTTTTGTATTTTTGTATTTTTGTATTTTTGTATTTTTGTATTTTTGTATTTTTGTATTTTTGTATTTTTGTATTTTTGTATTTTTGTATTTTTGTATTTTTGTATTTTTGTATTTTTGTATTTTTGTATTTTTGTATTTTTGTATTTTTGTATTTTTGTATTTTTGTATTTTTGTATTTTTGTATTTTTGTATTTTTGTATTTTTGTATTTTTGTATTTTTGTATTTTTGTATTTTTGTATTTTTGTATTTTTGTATTTTTGTATTTTTGTATTTTTGTATTTTTGTATTTTTGTATTTTTGTATTTTTGTATTTTTGTATTTTTGTATTTTTGTATTTTTGTATTTTTGTATTTTTGTATTTTTGTATTTTTGTATTTTTGTATTTTTGTATTTTTGTATTTTTGTATTTTTGTATTTTTGTATTTTTGTATTTTTGTATTTTTGTATTTTTGTATTTTTGTATTTTTGTATTTTTGTATTTTTGTATTTTTGTATTTTTGTATTTTTGTATTTTTGTATTTTTGTATTTTTGTATTTTTGTATTTTTGTATTTTTGTATTTTTGTATTTTTGTATTTTTGTATTTTTGTATTTTTGTATTTTTGTATTTTTGTATTTTTGTATTTTGTATTTTTGTATTTTTGTATTTTTGTATTTTTGTATTTTTGTATTTTTGTATTTTTGTATTTTTGTATTTTTGTATTTTTGTATTTTTGTATTTTTGTATTTTTGTATTTTTGTATTTTTGTATTTTTGTATTTTTGTATTTTTGTATTTTTGTATTTTTGTATTTTTGTATTTTTGTATTTTTGTATTTTTGTATTTTTGTATTTTTGTATTTTTGTATTTTTGTATTTTTGTATTTTTGTATTTTTGTATTTTTGTATTTTTGTATTTTTGTATTTTTGTATTTTTGTATTTTTGTATTTTTGTATTTTTGTATTTTTGTATTTTTGTATTTTTGTATTTTTGTATTTTTGTATTTTTGTATTTTTGTATTTTTGTATTTTTGTATTTTTGTATTTTTGTATTTTTGTATTTTTGTATTTTTGTATTTTTGTATTTTTGTATTTTTGTATTTTTGTATTTTTGTATTTTTGTATTTTTGTATTTTTGTATTTTTGTATTTTTGTATTTTTGTATTTTTGTATTTTTGTATTTTTGTATTTTTGTATTTTTGTATTTTTGTATTTTTGTATTTTTGTATTTTTGTATTTTTGTATTTTTGTATTTTTGTATTTTTGTATTTTTGTATTTTTGTATTTTTGTATTTTTGTATTTTTGTATTTTTGTATTTTTGTATTTTTGTATTTTTGTATTTTTGTATTTTTGTATTTTTGTATTTTTGTATTTTTGTATTTTTGTATTTTTGTATTTTTGTATTTTTGTATTTTTGTATTTTTGTATTTTTGTATTTTTGTATTTTTGTATTTTTGTATTTTTGTATTTTTGTATTTTTGTATTTTTGTATTTTTGTATTTTTGTATTTTTGTATTTTTGTATTTTTGTATTTTTGTATTTTTGTATTTTTGTATTTTTGTATTTTTGTATTTTTGTATTTTTGTATTTTTGTATTTTTGTATTTTTGTATTTTTGTATTTTTGTATTTTTGTATTTTTGTATTTTTGTATTTTTGTATTTTTGTATTTTTGTATTTTTGTATTTTTGTATTTTTGTATTTTTGTATTTTTGTATTTTTGTATTTTTGTATTTTTGTATTTTTGTATTTTTGTATTTTTGTATTTTTGTATTTTTGTATTTTTGTATTTTTGTATTTTTGTATTTTTGTATTTTTGTATTTTTGTATTTTTGTATTTTTGTATTTTTGTATTTTTGTATTTTTGTATTTTTGTATTTTTGTATTTTTGTATTTTTGTATTTTTGTATTTTTGTATTTTTGTATTTTTGTATTTTTGTATTTTTGTATTTTTGTATTTTTGTATTTTTGTATTTTTGTATTTTTGTATTTTTGTATTTTTGTATTTTTGTATTTTTGTATTTTTGTATTTTTGTATTTTTGTATTTTTGTATTTTTGTATTTTTGTATTTTTGTATTTTTGTATTTTTGTATTTTTGTATTTTTGATTTTTGTATTTTTGTATTTTTGTATTTTTGTATTTTTGTATTTTTGTATTTTTGTATTTTTGTATTTTTGTATTTTTGTATTTTTGTATTTTTGTATTTTTGTATTTTTGTATTTTTGTATTTTTGTATTTTTGTATTTTTGTATTTTTGTATTTTTGTATTTTTGTATTTTTGTATTTTTGTATTTTTGTATTTTTGTATTTTTGTATTTTTGTATTTTTGTATTTTTGTATTTTTGTATTTTTGTATTTTTGTATTTTTGTATTTTTGTATTTTTGTATTTTTGTATTTTTGTATTTTTGTATTTTTGTATTTTTGTATTTTTGTATTTTTGTATTTTTGTATTTTTGTATTTTTGTATTTTTGTATTTTTGTATTTTTGTATTTTTGTATTTTTGTATTTTTGTATTTTTGTATTTTTGTATTTTTGTATTTTTGTATTTTTGTATTTTTGTATTTTTGTATTTTTGTATTTTTGTATTTTTGTATTTTTGTATTTTTGTATTTTTGTATTTTTGTATTTTTGTATTTTTGTATTTTTGTATTTTTGTATTTTTGTATTTTTGTATTTTTGTATTTTTGTATTTTTGTATTTTTGTATTTTTGTATTTTTGTATTTTTGTATTTTTGTATTTTTGTATTTTTGTATTTTTGTATTTTTGTATTTTTGTATTTTTGTATTTTTGTATTTTTGTATTTTTGTATTTTTGTATTTTTGTATTTTTGTATTTTTGTATTTTTGTATTTTTGTATTTTCGTATTTTTAAATTTTTGTATTTTTTTATTTTTGTATTTTTGTTTTTTAGTATTTTTGTATTTTTGTATTTTTGTATTTTTGTATTTTTGTATTTTTGTATTTATTATTACCAACATTTGTATTACCTTTGCAGAGAGAAAAACCAAAGGTGCAAACTTCCATACCCACGGTTCTAATCAATCAGAGGGTGGGAGGGCAGGTGCACGTCTTGTCCCTCCCTCAGATGTAGCGGAAGCGATAGTGCAAAAGCACACACGACACGTGTGAGATGATAAATTAATTAAAACACACCACACTCCGTCAAGACTGGTTAGGTTGAGCTCAGCAGGAGCAAAAAATATAAGAGAGGAAAAATCCGCAAGAGTGACTCTATTTAAGGTGCGTGTCAGCGGATTGTAAAAAAAGAGGTTGTAGTTGAAGTCTCTGTTACGAAGGTTGGCTCAGGGAACACTTTTTTTTATGGGCCCTCGAGGTGGTCATTAGCCTCCGGCTGGCTACTGCTGACTTCTTGACCAGAAAGAGGGGAAAGGGGACATTACTTTTAGTGCTGGCAATAATCCTAATAATGAGCTCCCAGAAAGCTTTGATAAATTGGCTGTTGATTAATGAGGAAAAACGCGCGAGATGTTTTTTTTTTTTGTGGGAGCACTGCGGGTAAACATTGATTTCATGTTTGAAGTGGTTCATGAATATGGAGCGTGCAATTTGTTGGTTAATTTGTCCCTGTGGGGTGGAGGGCACTTTTACTGCGTTGAGTTTAAATACTGGTAGTTGAAAACCAAGAGCATCAATAAGTATTTTTGATAACCTCTAATGTGAACTCAATTATACTACAGTAAATACACCAAACACCACCGTATAACAATACCATATAACCTTAAAACATTGCCATTAACATATCCCATCCTACCCCAAACACCAACAAAACAAACACGAGATCAATGTCCTCAATCGCACAATACCTGCCAAGATCACCTATTTCACTTCGTAACATAAATCCCATGGCTGCCACACCCAAATAACTTACTCCCGATTTCCATCCATCTAGTATTCATTATATCCCCTGATACTCTTTCACACATACACCCTTTTACCTCCCCCTCAACTATCCCTCACCGTTACATACACCACAATAACCCCCCCCCCCCCAAAATCGGCTCAAGCAGTTGAAATATCTTGCACCACAAACACACACCCCATAAACTATTACACATACGCTCAGGTTCGGTAGTACACCTTGCCACCCTTCAACTAACCAACCATCCCATTTTGCAAAACCGCCCATAATCCATAATATTTAACAATAATTCACCTAATTATAACCCACCATCACCTATGCAAAACTACCCCCCAATTGTACGCAAATTAAATCCCCAACACCTATCACTGTCAACTATTTACTTTTTCCACATTTCATCCACCTATCAGATTATAACAAAAACTCCAATGAGAATTACCAACAATCAAACCCTTATAATAGCCACCCTCATGAAAGCCCGTTCATAACCCACATCAGTCCCTTCCAAAATACAAAGTATTATTATGCACCCACTACACCATACCATCTCACCCAAATCCCTATCCTGTGAATATATACACAAGCTTCAACTTTGAACCTGAAGTACGCCACCCACCCCCCCCTCCCCTCCCTATCACCCCTCCATTCCTTTCTTGGTTGCTGAGAAGTTATTTTAAAATTCGCACACCCAGTACACACCACCAATGGCAAATGCAACCCCCCCACTTCCTACATTTCTCTCCCATTCACCCCATCCCCACTCTCCAGTGTCCTTAGCAAGGTTTTATTATTTTATTTGATGGCCATTATACAATAATATTCAAACCACTCTGAACTCCGCCACCATTACCCTAACCTCTTAGCTTGGCTTACTTCAATTATTACCGTAAAAAAAACAATCATTATATATCCCTCATCCTATAAGTCCCCCTCTTGATATCTACCAAAGCTCACCCAATCATATCTTGTGCACCACCCCCTCACATCGTCTACTAGTTTCCGTATCCCTCTATCAATATCTCACACATATAATTGCCACTTGTCAACCCTCTCATACACAACTACTCAACACACTCAAAACCCAATAACTCCTCAATCCAACCCTCCTATACATCCCACACCCCTACCCCCATCCCCAACCACCACACCCCCCAACACTTTCAACCCCAACCCACACATCCCCCACCCCCCCCAACCCAATACCCCAACCCCACACCCCCACCCAAATACCCTCAACTCTACCTTACCCACCCCACCACACACTTTTACACCAACAACTCCACCAATCACACACCACCCCCACACACAAACCCACCCCACACAAACACTACCAAAACCCAACACCCACAACCAACAACACCACCACTCACACCAACCCCCCACACCAACCCCAACACCAACACCCACAACACACCACACACCACCCACCACCAAACCCCCCCACACAACCACCACAACCAACCAACCCACCCTCAAACCACCACCCCCCCCCCCCAACCAACCCCACACACCCCCCACCAAACCCCACCCACCACACACCCCACCCCCACCACCCACCCACCCACCCCCCAACCCAACCCCAACCCACCCCCCCACCAAACCCCCACCCACCAACAACCCCCACACAACAACCATCCCCACCACACCCAACCCCACCACCCCCCCACCCACACCCACCCCCCACAAACCACAACCCCCCCCCACCAACCTACCCCCACCCCAACCCCACCCCCAACACCCCAACCACCACAACACCCACCACCCCCCACCCCCCACCCCCCACCCCCCACCACCCCACCCCACCCCCCCCCCCCCCCCCCCCCACCCACCCCCCCCCACCCCCCACCCCCCCCCCACCCCCCACCCCCCCACCCACACCCACCCCCCACCCACACCCCCCCCCCCCACCACCCCCACCCCCCACCACCACACCCACCCCCACCCACCCCCCCCCCCCACCCCACACCCCCCAACCCACCCAACCCCCACCACCCCCCCACCACACCAACCACCCCCCCCACCCCCACCACCCCCCACACCCCCCACCCACCCCCCACCCACAACCCACCCCACCACCCACCCCACCCCACACCCCCACCCCCACACCACACCACCCCACCCCACACCCCCCACCCCACCCCCAACCACCCCCACCCCACCACACCCCCACCCACCCCACCACCCCACCCCACCCACCCACCCCACCCACACCCCACCCCCTATCAAACCCCCCCCCCAACAAAAACAAACCCCCCCACCACACCCACCCCCCCCCCACCAACCCCCCCCCACCAACCCCCCCCCCACCACCCCCCCCCCACCCCACAACCACCTCCCTTTCCCATTCCCTTCCCCAACACTCTATAAATCTTATCATATACCCCCTCCCTACCCCACCCAACCATTACCCTTCTACATTATAAAATTTACCCCAAATCCCCCACCATTCCTTCCCTCATTAATCCCTAAACTAATTATTCAACAAATTACCTTTCATATTATAATTCTACCATCTTTAAACTTATATTATCTTTACATAACAATCCTCCCCACCCAATATTTACAAAAAAAATAAACTACCTTAAAATATAAATTTTTCATAACCCTTACCTCCATTACCTTCTCCTACCCCAATAATTCCCAATATCTATCCTTTCATCTGCTAAACTCCTAAACTAAAATCATCCATTTTCCCCCCACTCAAATACTTTTAATTCCTATACCACCCACACTCACAAAACAACTGTACATAATCACAATACCCTAATCCAATCTACGTATTATAAAATCATCAAATTAATATACAACAACCAATCATAATTAAAAAAACCTTTCCAAAACCTCCAACACCATCATACCAAATATTAAAAAATATCACTTAGAGATACCCAATGTTCAATAAAATTTATTCAGGGGTATTAAAATCCCAACACACAACCAAACACAATCCCCACACAATGCTTCACTCCATGTCAACTTTGACTTTCATACACAAACTGTCACCCTCCCTATTTAAACACATCCCCCCAACAACATTATCAATCAGAGACTGCAAACTCTTTGTTTAATTCCATTTACTATAAATAACTATCTGACACATTTTACATTACAAATATTTCCTATATATTATAAAAATCATCTCGGTGAGGACCCCCACTCACCCTAACATTTGATAATTTTATAGATAGAAACATGCATGAAAATGTTTATTTTCATACATTTTAACCATTTAAAAAATTTAAGTTAAGCAAAATTAAGAAGCTGCTATTTTCTGGTGAAATTTGGTTGATTCTCTACCAACTCACACGAAATCGGGAAAAGTTTTTTTTTTTCGTAAAATCGCGATAACTCGTGATGTTTATAAGCAAACCCCTTATATTTATACATATATCAACATTTTTGTAATTGTCTGCTCTACAACTTTGTAGAACATCGTTACACTCTAGAAAATAACCCTGCAATGTTAGAAAAACAAGAAATTTTAAAATGAAAAATTTTGCTCTAAATGAAAAATTACCCTTCTGGGTCAATGTAGATTCGAAAAGAACATAAAATTTTCCATAAAATGACACATTCAAAAAAAAATACAGTCGAGTAACGGAAAAGGGCAGAGTTTTGAAAACGTTTTTAGTGTTTTTTTTTTCGATGAAAAATACGTTTTTTTCGGAATTCTGAGTACGCCATCAAATCGGGCGTACAATTTTACATAAAAGTCCCTTTGACACCAAAATTCTATGTCATCACCATATCAGGCTGCAAATTATTGAAAAAAACCTCTTTTTTCACATGTTCAAAAATGGAAGGGGTCGTACCGCCCCTCCGTCACGAGATATCAAAAAACGGACCTCGGATTCGTGATCAGGGACAAAAGTTACCCCTAAGGACAAAGTTTCACGCAAATCGAAGAGGGGTCGGTGCAACTGCTGTGTGAGTTGGCGAAGAATTACCCATTTAGTATGCCTGGAAACGAACTTAATTTTCAGTAAATGTGATTCGAAGAATTTTTTTAAGTATGATTTTTTTAAAAGGGTTAAAATAGATGAAAATAAACACTTTTATGCATTGTGAAATTGACTCAGGAACACGAATATGATAAAATTATCACCAGAAAATTAGAGATAAGGGGTCTCCCGAGCAAAAAATTACAACCCAAAAAATCACTAAAAGAAAAAGTGTCTATTTTATGCAATAAACTGCCTTTCCCAAAACGTTCTCAGTCCCAAATGGTAGTCTCTGATGACTCCTACAAGCTCCAGGTCGAATCGAGTTGATATCTGGATGGAACACTTTTTTAATTGAGTTTCAAAATCGTGCTATTTTTCACTAAAATGCCATTAACTCCCTTTAGATTTAACCAATTTGGGTGTTTCACACCGTATTTTGTTGCATTTTTAAAGCCCGTTTTGAAATGTTGTTGAATTTTGCCTAAGATACAGGCTTTTAAAGATTTTTTACGTTTTCGAATCGTAAAACTTTGTATCCCGGTTTTACCCACTTGCCGTTGACCCAAAGTGCTCATAATTTGGCTAGATGCTAGTTTTATATGTGGGTAATTCTCCGCCAACTCACACAGCAGTTGCCCCGACCCCTCTTCGATTTGCGTGAAACTTTGTCCTAAGGGGTAACTTTTGTCCCTGATCACGAATCCGAGGTCCGTTTTTTGATATCTCGTGACGGAGGGGCGGTACGACCCCTTCCGTTTTTGAACATGCGAAAAAAGAGATGTTTTTCAATAATTTGCAGCCTGAAACGGTGATGAGATAGAAATTTGGTGTCAAAGGGACTTTTATGTAAAATTAGACGCCCGATTTGATGGCGTACTCAGAATTCCGAAAAAAACGTATTTTTCATCGAAAAAAACACTAAAAAAGTTTTAAAAATTCTCCCATTTTCCGTTACTCGACTGTAAAAAATTTTGGAACATGTCATTTTATGGGAAATTTAATATAATTTTCGAATCTACATTGTCCCAGAAGGGTCATTTTTTCATTTAGAACAAAATTTTTCATTTTAAAATTTCGTGTTTTTTCTAACTTTGCAGGGTTATTTTTTAGAGTGTAACAATGTTCTACAAAGTTGTAGAGCAGACAATTACAAAAATTTTGATATATAGACATAAGGGGTTTGCTTAGAAACATCACGAGTTATCGCGATTTTACGAAAAAAAGTTTTGAAAAAGTTGGTCGTCATCGATCATGGCCGTTCATGGTCACTCGCGACAGACACGGACGACGAAACAAAGAGAAACGCAAAAAGTAACTTTTTCAAAACTTTTTTTCGTAAAATCGCGATAACTTGTGATTTTTATAAGCAAACCCCTTATGTCTATATATCAAAATTTTTGTAATTGTCTGCTGTACAACTTTGTAGAACATTGTTACACTCTAAAAAGTAACCCTGCAAAGTTAGAAAAAACACGAAATTTTAAAATGAAAAATTTTGTTCTAAATGAAAAAATGACCCTTCTGGGACAATGTAGATTCGAAAAGTACATTAAATTTCCCATAAAATGACATGTTCCAAAATTTTTTACAGTCGAGTAACGGAAAATGAGAGAATTTTCAAAACTTTTTTAGTGTTTTTTTCGATGAAAAATACGTTTTTTCGGAATTCTGAGTACGCCATCAAATCGGGCGTCTAATTTTACATAAAAGTCCCTTTGACACCAAATTTCTATCTCATCACCGTTTCAGGCTGCAAATTATTGAAAAACACCTCTTTTTTCGCATGTTCAAAAATGGAAGGGGTCGTACCGCCCCTCCGTCACGAGATATCAAAAAACGGACCTCGGATTCGTGATCAGGGACAAAAGTTACCCCTAAGGACAAAGTTTCACGCAAATCGATGAGGGGTCGGGGCAACTTTTCCCGATTTCGTGTGAGTTGGTAGAGAATTACCCATGTACAAAAAACCCCTTGAAAATTTCAGGCAGTTTGGTGAGGTCCAAACGACGTCCCATACAAAGGGGTATGCCGTGTTCGTGGACTCGCTCTTAACATACCCAGAGAAAATTGTTAACTGCAACATGACTTTGTGGTTTTATGAGCAAAATTCAATCATTTTTGATTGCATTTTTTATCTGCAAAAATTTCTATAAGAATCTTTTCAACTTAGCGAAGAATGCTACGAGCAATTTTTTTTGGAATCGTCAGATAATTTTATCTCAGTTTTATGTAATAAAGATTCACTATATTTGTGTTTTGTTCGATTTTTTCCGGTTTGAAAGACATCACGTATCAACAAGGGAAATTGCAGAAAAAAACCTTTGCAGTTAGAGATTCATCATGGCAAACTATTAATAAAAGAAAATAGTAGTTTATGCAACAAGTTGCAAAAAGAAGATTTTTTCAGCACGAGTTGTACATTCGTATCAAACGAGGTTTACCGAGTTGGATAAATACGACGAGTGCTGAAAAAATCAAGTTTTGCAACGAGTTGCTTACAAATTTTTTTGCAATTCCGAAAAACGCTTTTTTAATTGAATTTTATGTCAAACATTCATGTGTTTAGTAAATTCATCGTTAAAAACAAAAAAAATATTAAAAATGTTTCTTTTCGGTACTAGTGTTGAAAAGTTCAACTTTTCAGCATCCATTTAAGTGCTGAAAAGTAGAGCTTTTCAGCACTGGTATTGAAAGGTATTAATTTTCCATTCTGTTATTTTTGGTAGGGAAAAGTAGGCCGTTACGTTTCTCCAAAAGGACAGGAAAAGTTGACAGTTTCACAGTGGAATTGCAAAAAGAATGTTTAGAAATCGTATGCATGTCACACAGAACATTTTTAGTTTACTTTCAAAAATCGTATGGTTAGAGATTAAATTTTCCCTAGTCCAGCAATAGCCACTATCTGTTGCTCCATAAACCATCCCTTCCCCGGAACCATCGCCAGGACAACGCGACGTAGCGTCAGCAGAATGCAATGTACATTAATGACCCTTGACGTCATAATTCAATCCTCATAGCGACCATTCCGGCCGCGTACTCCGTGCCAACCCTTGCTGTCGTAACCTGAAAATGAGGGAAAAAACACCAAGTTTTCCCTCTCTAATGCAAGAACCCCTCGAAAAAAGAGAAAACCTACAGCCAAAACAGACACGATGCATCACTGCCAGTAACTGTGGGCTGCAAGTTTCATCAACAACTGAAACTGATGTGAACCTTTTTTGCTGCCCCTCGGGAGGGGAAGCTCAGAATGGCCTAGCAGCATAGAGCTAGAGAGAGAGAGTGCACGCTTAGCATATTTACATAATTAGATATTTTAATGGCCTCGTGATCCCTTTCTTCGCTCGCGGCGTTGAAGGGGCACAAAAAAAAACGAACCCGGGACCTCGATTCTTTATGCCTATATGCAAAATGCATAGATCAGGATCTACATGGCTTTTGCTCTGTCATTCTTGATTTTTTTATGCTCCAGGATGAATGATACCCTTGTGGCCTCAGTGCAGATCGAACAGCATGCGCTAATGTGCTTGAAGGTCTGATGCAAGTGATTATTTTGCATTCCCTTTCTCGCTGATGGTTGGAAGAAAGTTGTTTTAATCAGCATAGAAAAAATAGAATGAAATTCAAAGATATGTCACTGAAATGTTTTCCCACAAATAATTGATTGTTTAAAATTTGTCGAAAATTATCTTGCGAATAATCAATCTGTTGATTTTTTTTTAATTGTCCGAAAAGTACAGAACTTTTTGGAAAACTTGAAATTTCCAACATTGTAGCGTGTCAATACGATTCTCTCAATCAAATTCCACTTATAGTTGATTTAATTTGATTTAATCCATTATTTGTACTAGATAATAATTTTAGTTTCGTTTTATAAAATATAAGGGGTAAGATTGA
This sequence comes from Culex pipiens pallens, assembly GCF_016801865.2. Taxonomy (NCBI): domain Eukaryota; kingdom Metazoa; phylum Arthropoda; class Insecta; order Diptera; family Culicidae; genus Culex; species Culex pipiens. The sequence goes on from NC_068939.1 coordinate 44,591,233, forward strand.
GTCAATTTTCAATCTGATGAAATTTGAGACATAATCATTAAACTTTACTTGGATGTTGTTAGTAAGCTATGTGTGCAGGTTTCGACGTAAAAACTTCTATGATATCTTTAAAATTGATTGAAAAATTGTAACGAAAATTTAAACTCTCCTAAAACTTCAACATTTTAATCTCAGAAAGAGTAATTTTCAATAAATATTCCAAACAACTAAAGCCAAAATGTTTTTGTTTCATTTATTTTATTAACAGTTTAAAAGACTGTTTGTTCAAATAAATTCTACCATTACATTTCTGTTCCTCGGTATTTTTTGACCAAAACCAACCATACAACAAAACATTATTTCAAGGAAAACTAAATGTTCATAGCTTGCAGAGTAGATGACACGTCAACCATGTTAATTATACAGCTATTCCATTTGAAAAGAGCCTAAACCGAAAAAAAAGTTCTCCGATCGGGCTCAAATTTTTTCTGGGAGTTCCTTGGCCAAAATAATAAGACCCGTATTTTTTTGTTTGGCCATTAGGGTGACCTACATCGGGCTATGGTGGTTCAAAAAATTGCAATTTTCGTCATTTTTCGCAAAAACCTCTTTTTTCGAAATATCATATCTCCGTGCCATTTCATCCGATTTTAGCTGTCTTAGACCCAAAAGAAAGGTGATGAGTTTGGCTATTTGGGAAAAATAGTAAGAAGTTTCAAAAATTTAGCTTACCATTTGAAAAAGTCGCATGAAAACATAAAATGGCGTTTTTACCGTGTCTGGACCAAAGAGCCTATGTCTGAAAATATTTTTATCGGATTCCTCGGAAAATTTCACATAGCAATTTAAAAAATTTCCGATGTCGAACCGTACGTTTCGGAGATATAATTTTTTGAAAATAAAAACTGAGTTTTTCGACGCGCCACGCGCAAAACGGGAAAATGACGAAATCGGCAAAAAATCAACTTTTTCCACTAAAACTGCGATAACTTTAAAATTTCAGTGATGACCTATAGATGTTATGGTACCAAAAGTTACGTCTTTCAATTATGAATATTTCGATACCCAAACATATATCGGTCATCACTGAAATTTTAAAGTTATCGCAGTTTTAGTGAAAAAAGTTGTTTTTTTGCCGATTTCGTCATTTTTCCGTTTTTGCGCGTGGCGCGTTGAAAAACTCAGTTTTTATTTTCAAAAAATCATATTTCCGAAACGTACGGTTCGACATCGCCAATTTTTTTGAAATGTTATATGAAATTTTCCGAGGAATCCGATAAAAATATTTTCAGACATAGGCTCTTTGGTCCAGACACGGTCAAAACGCCATTTTAAGTTTTCATGCGACTTTTTCAAATGGTAAGCTAGATTTTTGAAACTTCTTACTATTTTTCCCAAATAGCCAAACTCACCACCTTTCTTTTGCGTCTAAGACAGCAAAAATCGGATGAAATGGCATGGAGATATGATTTTTCGAAAAAAGAGGTTTTTGCGAAAAATTACGAAAATTGCAATTTTTTGAACCACCCTAGCACGATGTAGGTCACCCTAATGGCCAAACAAAAAAATACGGATCTAATTATTTTGGCCAAGGAACCCCCAGAAAAAATTTGAGCCCGATCGGAGAACTTTTTTTTCGGTTTAGGCCAGGGGTGCCCAACCTTTTGGCCCTGCGGGCCAGATCTGATTTTTCTAAAGCAGAGGCGGGCCGGAACTAATGTTGGTGAAAGTAAAAAACAGTAAACATATTTTTTCATAATTTTTTTTAATAGGTTAATTCAAGTAAACAAATACATAAACAAGTGTTGCAAATAAGATTCAAATAACTTGATTTTAAGAAAGAAATACAAAGATTACTTTCAAAGATGTGTTTATTTGATTTACTTTTATTTTGTTTTGGACAAAATTGTATTGTAATTGTTTTTGTCGATTGAAATTGAATTCCCTGACATCATTAACTAAAAAAAATATCAAAATTTCGTCGTTGCAAGTTTTTATTCAAGTTTGAAAAATCAACGAGACAAGATAAAATTTATTAAAACGAAATTTGGATTCAAATCTTCTCTACGAAAAAACAATTTTTGCGTTGTTGTGCACCTTTATTCAAATATTTTACAAAACATTTCAAAATTATTTTAAAGACATGAAATTTAAAAAAAGTGTATACAAATATATATCTGATTCGTCATTCTTCAAATTTCTTAGAATTATTGAAGATTATGAAAAAAATGCTATCTGATTTCTTGACTTCTTTAGATTGTTTTTTTAATATTTTTTAATATTTGCAGCGATCTTTATTTTCAATATGATTATTTTCCTTTTACAAGCTTTTTTCTATTATCATTGAAAAGTTGCTCTGAAAAAATATTAATCAAAATCCTCAAAAAAGAAACAATTGAATTAGAAATAAAAACAGCCAAAACTTTAAGAAATTAGAATTCAGTGTCTTTTGCAATCTTTTTGCATATTTTTCAAGTTTAATAATTAATTCTGATAACATCAATATTGAAATGATAAGAATTGAATCCAAACATAAAGAATGTTTAGATGTGAAATAAAATCATAATCATAAAGGCATAATCCTACCAAACGTTGAATTAGCAACATTGTATGTCAAAAGCAAAATAAACAAATAAATGTTTTGTTATAATATCTGAAAAATTGATCTCAAGATATTTTTTTTATTTAGACGCTCAATTTATTTATTGAATATTTTATGAAGGGCCGGTCATAGAACTATTTTGAAAAGCCGTCGCGGGCCGGATGAAATGGCTTCACGGGCCGGATCCGGCCCGCGGGCCGGACGTTGGGCAGGCCTGGTTTAGGCTGTTTTCAAATGGAATTGCTGTATAAAAAAATCGTTTCTACAAGTTGTTTGAAGAAGCATTTTGGTTGTTGCGGTTGTAAACAAAAAACTTCATAGCAACGTATAACAGCCCATTGAAGTTATAATTTTCTGCTTCGAAAAATACAAACAATGCACAGTATAAAAATGCGCAAATTTTCCAGGTGTAATATTACCTCTTCTATGATGTAATATTACCTCGACATAGTCTAATCTAATCTAATCTAATCAGACCCTAGCGCAGCCAATCTTTCGAAGGGATCCTGGAGAGTGCCTTAGGTTAGATGACGCCTGACACTCTTCTTGTCATTTATTAACATTTGTAGTGCGTCATTGCATTGAAATACATTGAAACATCACAAGCGTTAAAGCGGCCAGGCCTACTGCGTAAAGCCGTATCGCAGAGATGACTCGTAATTGGGTTGAGTTTGAGCACTGAGTGTTCGAACAACAACACAATTCTGAATCGACAGGGGAGGAAGAAGCGTGGGGACACACCACCATACGCTCCGAGATTTGGTTGTATTCGTTGGGAACACCATGCTCAGAAGGTTTGGTACTCCGGGACCCTCTGGGATGGGACATTGTATTTCCACGAATGCCCTGGACACTATCTGCCGTGGTTATAGCGCCACAACTCGCTCTCTCTAACAGTATTCCTAATTCCAGTCCACGCTCACCAAATCGTCATGGCCTAGTTGTTGTAATATTACCTCGACATAGATTGAAAAAGTGGCAAAATTCTGGAATAGTTATGAATTTACAAACTTTGAGAAGTAAAATTACACATTTTTTCTGACAAGATGAACCTATTCCCAGATGTTATATTAACATAATTTTTTTGTACTGTGTGATCATAAAATTTTAATGCTTCCATAATTATGGTAAAAGTACATTTGACACAAAACTGATTATAAAACGTTACTCAATCCACCTTTAGGTGGTGAGTGTCTTCATCACATTCAAATAGGTACATTCTGTAAGAAATCTCCCTTAACACGCATAACAAATTAAGCTTCATTGCTCATTTCTTGATGGGGTTATCAGATCTTAAAGATTTTGGGCTCTTTGGAAAGTTCTTTTGAAACTCCCTCCAACGATGGGTTAACGTCCGGACAACGTTTTCATAACAACATCTTAGATCGGCTTGTACTGTATAGAAATAATACGTAAGTGCTCATAACTTTTGATAGGGTTGTCAGATCATCAACCTTTTGAACGCGTTGGAAAGGTCCCATCCATCCAACGATGGCTTGCATGACGGATTCGGATACAATTTTCATCAAAATATCTTAGATTTGGCCTCTAAAAGTTTCTATAAAACCGTTAAGTGCTTAAATATATTTTCAATACCTTTCTCAAAATGTATTCTTACAAAAACTAAGAAGGTTATTTTTCGAGTGATTTTAAAGTCTTTCCTCGGTAAGGTGAGGAAGGCAAAAATGTTGTAATTTATGCAAAAATCGTCTTTAAAGTAGATAATTGTTTAATAATAGGGTCAAAACACATTTTCAAATTACAAAATCCAATTCATCTCCCCACATCTACGTAACTAACAGTTGGCTCATTTCTCACCAAAACCAACGCACCGGCTCTCCGCCGTCTCTTCGTTCAACCTTATTCACACCCCTGCATAGAAAGCATCGATCCTTTCGGTTTCGGTGTATGTTACGGTACAGCTTGCTTGCTTGTTGCTGTCGTCCAGCTGATACTCTCACCATTATCGACGAACAGCAGCAGCAGCAGCATCGGAAGATGACACTGCGTGAAATTCGATCCCACCGAGTGTGAGAGAAGGCTGGCTGGCTGGCTGCTGCCAGAAACAACAACAAAAACAGGAGGAACAACTGTTAGATCAACATCAACAGGCAATGGGGAAAATAACAACAACTAGAATAACATTGGTGGACGGGAGACTTGCTGAACTAGTTTAGAAGGTCTCGGATTTGAGGAGAACTCCTGGTTCAGGTTGAGGAATAGTCCAAGAATTGTTAGTTGCACAACAAGTTCTAGTTCGAACAACCATAACCTGAAAGAAGTCCGCACAGCCAACCAACCCTGACAACGGTGCATGCCAAATGTGCTGGAAAGGATCGGGATCAAAACAAACCGGTGTTTGCAGCGACGACGACGAGGAAGTTAACGGCATATCGTGCTAGAATAACAAAACGGAATTAGCTCTCCTCGTAAAAGGGACCAACCTTTGCCAAGCTAAGGGGTCCTGCTGTGCGTTTTGGGCTATTGACAGCCGCGCGTACGTACGTACTGCCCAAAAGGATCTAAATTGAATTTTTGAGGCCTCCTCTGCTTCCTCTTTACGAGTGCATCTGGTTTTTGCACCGGTTCAGGATTTTTGTGGGCTTCCACCAGAGGTCTTTGAACTTGGGACAACCCGTGGCGATCCTGAAACGCGTGGAGTTGCCTCAAAGGGTCTCAATACAATTATCAGGGGCCCCTGGGATAATGATCGGTTTCGATTTGTTTTGGCCGTTTGGCGTTGACTTTGAGTTGACAATTGGTTACACGGTAACTTTAACGTGGCCGTACCATTAGCCGGCATGTGGTAATTAGAACAAACCCTACTTTGTGAATGGGCGGAAATGTGGTCTCCTTGCCACGTTGCAATTATGTTGCGGTGGTGGTGGTGCAATATGAATGTAATTTCATGCTATCATGATATCTGGAGAGAATTGATCCTGCAGCCGTGAGAGCGAGCCTTTTTTAGTCCAGCTGTGGGCGAACGTCAGCTGGGCCCTCGGAAACTCGAGCTCAAAGTAGCAATTTGCAACGGTTTGCTTGTTAATCAATAAGGAGTCTGTTCAACAAACGAAATGTTTGATATAAACAGTTGGTAGTAACTGGGTATCGGATCTAGTTTAGGAAGAGTAAAGAAATTTTACACAAGACAGTGAGCAAAAGAACAAATCTCTTTCATCCACATTCATTCCATTCGCTCTGCTCTGGATAAAAGAAAATTGCTACATTGCTTAGAGTCTTGCCCAAAAGTTGGAATTGAGCAATAGAGAGGCTGAATTTTGACTTTCTGCTTCCCATCAACGGGCTGAAAAATATAAATATGTATTAAAATTTTAGCTGGATTGTTTTTTTTTTCATTCCAATATCTGAAGATTCGATCAACAGCCTCCAGGGACCAAACTAAGAAAGCCGCAGGTGAAATCCTGTCTAAACAAAAACAACTCGGCACTCCGTTAAACGCTTGCCAACCTCACGGGACCTTTTCCAGCGATTGTCCTCGTTTGAAATCTCGATCCCTCTTTGTCAACTCAATATTTGCCCATTCATCTGCCCGGCGAGCCTGACACTTTTCGGAAGACGGCCCGTCGAAAAATAAATCTCCGTTTTCCTCGCACAACAATTCGATCCCATTTTACAGCCGCCTTCGCGAACCACCGCTCCTTACTCCGGGGTCAACCCGAAAAAAAAGAATCCCGCTCGAGGTCCCGTTACCTCGCTTCGACAGCTGGAATTTTTCAACTGAGCCACCCCTTTTCCGAAACACGCGCAGGTCCACGGGATCAGCTGCTGCTGGTGAACGCCGGGCTGAGTGTGTCGAATGTCGTCGGAGTTGGCCAACTCGCCATCCCTCGGACACCCGAGGGGTTGGTTGGTGTCATGAAACATGCAACAGCCACACTACACAACTGCTCGGCGCTGCCGCGATTAATTGCAGTGCGTCGCAACGGGACGACCCTCGCCCGGTGGCAAAGGTCGGCCAATTTCCCAGAAACAAGGAAGTAAAATTGCATCAGTTTTTCCTGGGAAACGCGTTAGGGGATGATGGCGTAGAAAATTTCTTGACAAATATATTGAATAATGTTGAAATTGGTTGTTTTTGATCAATTTTAAATTTGAAAACGCCTTAATATAGGGGATTTGTTTATTAATTGTAGTTGCCTGAACATTTTGAAGTTTAAAAAAATATTGTACCGACTGTTTTTTCCGATCATAGAGAAAACATAATAGTTTATAAATATTTGACGTTATTTTGCCACTTACAATACTAACATTAAAAAGCATATTGAAACCGTTTCACACATCAAAACAATTTCAAATTCATCACAATTCGAAAAAAAATTGATACCTTCAAAACGAAACCATTCTTAACCTCTAAATCATCAAAACTAGAATCATTGAAATAAGTACAATTAAGTTTTTTTGCTTTCTCAAATTTCAACAACAGGGAAATTTGAGTGTTTCAATAAAGTTCAGGCAAAACTTCATTTATAGAAGTTTTTACATTTATTGATATTTCCAGAAAAAAAATAATACATTGCAATTCTCGGTAAGTTTGATTTCACTTTGTATTTTTAATAAACCATTCAAATTGAAAAACATAATTTTTAAACAAAATATTTAAATGCAATTTGTTCATTAATGTTGAATATCGAAATGAAGGATATTGAATATTACCAAAAAAAATGCATTTTTTGAGTTTTCTGCATTTTGTTGAATATTCTAATGAACAATATCTTTAAAAATAGTTCTAGATCTTACATGAAATACTTTTTTTCTGTAAACTGTTTTTAAAATTCTTGTTCAAAATCTTGTGAAGTGTTTGAATAAAATAAAATAAAGCTTAAATGCACTGAGTAGCGATTTATCAATTGAATATTACAAATTTCGTGGCATTTCACGGTATTTTTCAAATTTCACGGCCGGCGGCGAATTACACAGTTAACGCGGCTTCCGTGAAATCGTGAAAAATCACTAGCCCTGGTTTTTGTATTTGTTACGTAAAACTTCCCCAACAATCCGGTACATAGGCTCGTTGGTCCCGAGACCTTCAGAACCGCATTTTATGTTTTCATTCGACTTTTTCAAATATAAGGCTACATTTTTGTTGAATTCTAAGTTATAGAACCTTGAAAAAACTCTAGAATGTACTTTGTAAAAAAAAAATGTAATTTTTTTGCTGTATAAATTAAATTTATTAAGTAATTACTGAACATCGATTAAATTTTCGAGTTTTGAATTTCCCGGGAAACGGGAAAAAATATATGTAGAATCCCGAAAATCTCCGGATCCCGGAATATTTTTCAAACAGTAATAAAATCCATGTTTTCATTATATTTGTTATGTTTTTCAGGCTCATGTTTTTCAGGCTCACAAATATAAAATTAGCTCAATACTATAAAATTGATTCAATATCATAATCTAAACATCAATCTAATAAATACAACAGTTTTCAGATAGTAAATTTTTTTGTTTTTTGTAAACGAACCACAATTTTTAATCCAGTGTGATTCAAATTAAATAAGTTTCTTAAAAATATATTTATTTTATCATACGACATGACTAAAAAACCTAAAAATATGTCTTTGAAAATGTCTAAAAAAACGGCAACAAGTAAAATGACATCCAGTCCATGTTGAATTTTAGGTTAGTTTATAATTTGATGTTTTATTTAAAAATATTTTGAAAATTATCATTAAGCCACCCAAGTAACATTTTTTTCCAGGAGTTCTACAAGAGCTCTTCAAGATAGCTACAGCATAGCAGTTTGGACCGCGGTAGGATAAAACTCTCTTCAAGTACTCTTCCAAACTCCTGAAGATGTTTTGAAGAGAATTTTATCCTACCGCGGTCCAAACTGCTATGCTGTAGCTATAAGGAAGAGCTCTTGTAGAACTCCTGGAAAAAAATGTTACTTGGGCACTAACACCAACTGTGAAATTTCAGAACTACAGTCTCAATAGTTTAGTAGAGATTTTAGAGCAATAAATTTGGAAGTTTGTGTACTAATTGTTTTGTTCTTTTCCTGTTGCAACCGAAATCAATAAAAAAAACCTAAACATTATACTAAAAAAATGACTTCAACAGCTGTCTTAATTCGTAACATTTGTCCCAGATTTGCGCCAGATGACGGTGCTTGGGGAAAAATTATAAAGTGTTTTATTTTTTTTAAATTTAGGTCATATACCTAAACATAAAATCCAGTCTTTTTTTAATAGATAAACTAAAAAAGCAAATATCTAAAGCGCTCGGCATATTGCAGATCTGCAAACTAAAATTTTAAATATTTCCCCTGATAGCCGAATTAATGGTAATATGCCGAATAAATCTTTTAAAATTATATAATTTTAATCGATTAGGGGAATTATACCCATTTTAATTACTCTAAACCGTTCGACCAATTCTCAAAACTTTAGCAGTTTTCCACCATTGAATCAACATTTTTTTGAAACACCGACAATGGAGAGTTGCTTGCTCACTTTTATTTGAGCTATTTGTTACTTTGGAACAGTCAAAAACACTTTATAAAAGCTGTAATCATGATTAAAGTGCTGTTAGGCCGATAATAGAAATAGGCTGAGAAAGGGCATATTTCCCCTACAAAGTAATCAACTGTTCATCTTTTTCACAACCAAATTTTAATTTCCAGACCAAAACTTGTGTTGCTTTGCTTCAGTTTTTCCCGAAAAAATATAAAAATTCCCGTGATTCAAAAATTCCCAGTTTGGGAAAAATCCCGTGACGAAAAACTTAAGGCAGACAAAAAATGCAACAAATATTCGATGGACTGTCACTACCAAATGACGAAACGATCTACTTTTCATTATCAAACATAACTTTTCATCACTTATATCGAAAAGTAAAACTTTTCGATAATGTTTTAGAGTTTAACCGACGACGTTTAACACTTATCTTGAGAGCAAATAACATTCATAAGCATGAGCTTGAGAGACCACCCATGGTTGTCCTCCTCCATTGCTGGACAGGACCGTAAGATCCTATCAGCACTACCGATCATAGGCTGCGACGATCGACGATGTTTGAATGCGCTTTAAAGATAAAACACCATAACTGCTAAAACTAGCTCAATTCGCACGTCGCTTTTTGCAAAATGTGCCCAATAGATGTGCAACATTTTTTCGCAAACCACTTTACGCACTGCACCCCAACAGCAGCAGCAGTGCCCACAGTGTCAATTAAAGTGACGTGATAAGTGGCTGTTGTTAAATGTTGTTGACTGGCTGTACGCGCGTGTGTGTGCGCGTATGTGTGCTCCATCATGCATGTTTGTGTCAAGCTCTCGTCACTCAGGGGTCGTTGTCACTCATGCAACGCCACACAAAGCCTCAGCAGCAAGCAAACTGTCAAATGATAAATCACACACACCCATGATGTTTTGAAAAATGTTCTGAGCAACAAATTTGTGCGAAAAGTGGCGGGCGTGGTCGCGTCAGGAAGAAACCGTCACAAATATTGGTTCTGGCGAACGTCAAGCGAGGGGAGGACATGATACAATTTAGATAAATAGATTTGAAGTAACCCTTCGGCGGGGAGCGGAATGCATAAAATGTCAAGCTTTCCCGGGAAAACGCAACATTGTGCTGGGTTACAATTATCCTGGAAGGACATCAATCAACGCAGATCCATTACACTTCTTGTTGCACAAACACTTGAGCGCAACATTTGAGGGTTTCCGGGAGAAGGGATTGGAAGGATATTATTGGAAGTAAACATTTCATAATAGAAATTTGGACGGGATACACTCTAAATTTATTTTCAATAAATCAATTTAAAAATTGCTATTATAAAAGCATTTAACAAAGTTATGCAAAAACTAATAAGG
>NC_068939.1:44601753-44784903 GCF_016801865.2 Culex pipiens pallens
AATCTAAAATAATTTTAGTATTCTTAAGCTTTTAAATTATTAAATTCTAAAATTTTATGATTCTTAAATTCTTAAATTCTTAAATGCTTAAATTCTTAAATTCTTAAATTCTTAAATTCTTAAATTCTTAAATTCTTAAATTCTTAAATTCTTAAATTCTTAAATTCTTAAATTCTTAAATTCTTAAATTCTTAAATTCTTAAATTCTTAAATTCTTAAATTCTTAAATTCTTAAATTCTTAAATTCTTAAATTCTTAAATTCTTAAATTCTTAAATTCTTAAATTCTTAAATTCTTAAATTCTTAAATTCTTAAATTCTTAAATTCTTAAATTCTTAAATTCTTAAATTCTTAAATTCTTAAATTCTTAAATTCTTAAATTCTTAAATTCTTAAATTCTTAAATTCTTAAATTCTTAAATTCTTAAATTCTTAAATTCTTAAATTCTTAAATTCTTAAATTCTTAAATTCTTAAATTCTTAAATTCTTAAATTCTTAAATTCTTAAATTCTTAAATTCTTAAATTCTTAAATTCTTAAATTCTTAAATTCTTAAATTCTTAAATTCTTAAATTCTTAAATTCTTAACTTCATAAATTCTTAAATTCTTGAATGCCACAATTTTTAAAGTCATTTTTTATGTTAGAGATTTTGAAATCATGGGAAGAAAATATTTTAAATAAAGGAAATTAAATTTCTTTCGTAGTTAAATTTTAGCGAGGATTCTGGATTAAAAACTGTATCAAAATTCGTAGATTTTGAATTTTTGGACTTTCGTAATTTAAAATTTTATCATATAAAAATTTGATTTTGATTTATTTTTGAGCTTATATTTTTGAAGTTAAATTTAAAAGGTTTTTAAATATTCTATTTGTATGACGCGGATTTCGCGCGGTTTCGGATTTTAGGACGGCGCGGATTTGGCGCGGATTTTTTTTCGACTTTGCCGTAACAACCCTGAACTCAGTCACATTCAATCCCCTCAACCTCGCATCTCGCTCGCTCGCCATGTTATTGTTATTATTTCTGGTTTTATACTTGTGAAGCTTAAGGTTTTTTTTTCATCTGTTTCTTCTTTTAGTCGCTTGCTTTTAAAATTTATACCAAGCTGGCGAAGGCAACAACAGCAACAACAACAACGCCGAGCAAGCAATTATTTTTATATATATTTTCCTTCGCTTGTTCGCTGTTATTTTCTGTTTTTCATTTATTTTTATTGTTATTGCACGGGGGGCTATTGTAGGTCGACCCCGCTACTCTGGCTGGAATTTTTACGACCACTTCCCACGAGCCAATTCATGCCGACTGTGTGCCAACCGGAGATCACACCCTTGTACTTTGAAGACTTTAAAGAAAAATTTCAAATAAAATTGTTTTCGCCTGGTAAAGTCACTTTTATGAGATCATCGCGTTGCGTTATTTATTAAAAACGAAACAAAATTGTAAACACTTAATCGTGCTACTTTTGTTTTTCGCAAGTAGAGAATATAGCGCCGTAGCAGCAATTTACGAGCAAAATGGTCTACTTTTAATACCAATACCAAACAGTTTGGTGTGTTCCAGAAGGGTTTGTTTGGAATTGAATTTATTGAATTAGCTTATATGTGCGGTGCACACAAAAAGCGTTTGGCCGGGCAGAAAGCCGCAAGGAATGTGCAAAAGTTGATTAGTTTATACTAGAGAGGGTAAATGCGTCTATGAATAGATAGATAGAACCCAAACCCAATAATATTATACAAAACTATCGCGAGCGATTCTTGGATGGAAGGTATGGAAATAAAATCGTGCAAACTAAAGTCATTAGCTTGCGAGTAAACACTCGTGAAACACTGTTTTGCTTTTCAAAAATAGTTTAAGTGATTTTTTTTTAATTCTAATTATTATTTGAAATGTTCCAAAAATTTAGGTGCAAAAAACTATTGTCATAATAGAAATTTTTATGATTTTTTTTACATTCATTTGTTGAATACACATTTAGAAAACATTGAAAAAAAAAATATTTTGACATTTACATTCAAATCTGGAGTTCATTATAAAAAGGTCGAAAACCTCAAGAAGGACCCTTTCCCGACATTTGCTGGGGTCCGTAAAAATATTTCGTCGGAGGATATACAGGGTTGTTACGGACGGCGCGGATCGCGCGGATGGCGCGAATCGCGTGGATCTGGCGCGGATTTGCTTGCTAATTTTGCTCAGGCGCGGATTTCGCGCGGATAGCAATTTTGATAAAAAAAAATTATTGAGAACGATAGAATTTCTTTCAAATTATTAAGGAAAATATTATTAGGAATTGAATAAGTTCAATCTTTTTCGTTGAGTGCAAAACATCAATTTCTAAGAAGTTGTTAATGAAGAAAATTTTCTTCTAATTATTATTCTAATTATTGATTTTTTTTCTTAATATGAAACTTCGAAATAATCTTCAAGGAGCGATTTTTTTTAAGTGTATTGAGATTTGTTAAATAAATTAAACATAACATAACAACTCATTATTTATAAAACATCTGCTTAACAACTCGTATTAAAAACAATTTTATTTAAATTAAAAAAAAATAAAATTCGAAAAATTACAGAATTTCAAAAATTTTAAGCTGTGAAACTTTTTAGATTTTCTAAGTTTTTTCAATATAAAAATTGAAATTTTCAAATTTTTGGTTTATTGAAAAAATTAAAAATTCTGTTGCCACTCTGATTCAGGAAGAATTGATTCAACTCCCAATTATCACAACATGACGAAATCCACTTAGCAATCTGTTGAAATCTCCGTCTAAAAGCGAAATGTAATGTTGAAATTAAAAAAAACAGAAAATCTGGAATTCAACACTTTGAAATTTTAGAATTTACATATTCAAATGAAAAAAAAAAATAGAATTTATTTTTTAAAATTGTCAAAACTTACAGACTCAAAAAACGCAAAAGAGTACGAATTATTAAATTGAAAAATCGCGAAAATATTACAGTTGATTTTTATTTTTTTTATTTTTTAAGAAAGTTCTTAAATTATTAAATTATTAAATTATTAAATTATTAAATTATTAAATTATTAAATTATTAAATTATTAAATTATTAAATTATTAAATTATTAAATTATTAAATTATTAAATTATTAAATTATTAAATTATTAAATTATTAAATTATTAAATTATTAAATTATTAAACTGTTAAATTATTAAATTATTAAATTATTAAAGTATTTAATTATTAAATTATTAAATTATTAAATTATTAAATTATTAAATTATTAAATTATTAAATTATTAAATTATTAAATTATTAAATTATTAAATTATTAAATTATTAAATTATTAAATGATTAAATGATTAAATTATTAAATTATTAAATGATTAAATTATTAAATTATTAAATTATTAAATTATTAAATGATTAAATTATTAAATTATTAAATTATTAAATTATTAAATTATTAAATTATTAAATTATTAAATTATTAAATTATTAAATTATTAAATTATTAAATTATTAAATTATTAAATTATTAAATTATTAAATTATTAAATTATTAAATTATTAAATTATTAAATTATTAAATTATTAAATTATTAAATTATTAAATTATTAAATTATTAAATTATTAAATTATTAAATTATTAAATTATTAAATTATTAAATTATTAAATTATTAAATTATTAAATTATTAAATTATTAAATTATTAAATTATTAAATTATTAAATTATTAAATTATTAAATTATTAAATTATTAAATTATTAAATTATTAAATTATTAAATTATTAAATTATTAAATTATTAAATTATTAAATTATTAAATTATTAAATTATTAAATTATTAAATTATTAAATTATTAAATTATTAAATTATTAAATTATTAAATTATTAAATTATTAAATTATTAAATTATTAAATTATTAAATTATTAAATTATTAAATTATTAAATTATTAAATTATTAAATTATTAAATTATTAAATTATTAAATTATTAAATTATTAAATCATTAAATTATTAAATTATTAAATTATTAAATTATTAAATTATTAAATTATTAAATTATTAAATTATTAAATTATTAAATTATTAAATTATTAAATTATTAAATTATTAAATTATTAAATTATTAAATTATTAAATTATTGAATTATTAAATTATTAAATTATTAAATTATTAAATTATTAAATTATTAAATTATTAAATTATTAAATTATTAAATTATTAAATTATTAAATTATTAAATTATTAAATTATTAAATTATTAAATTATTAAATTATTAAATTATTAAATTATTAAATTATTAAATTATTAAATTATTAAATTATTAAATTATTAAATTATTAAATTATTAAATGGTTAAATTATTAAATTATTTAATTATTTAATTATTAAATTTTTAAATTATTAAATTATTAAATTATTTAATTATTTAATTATTAAATTATGAAATGATTCAATTATTAAATTATTCAATTATCAAATTATTAAATTATTTCGGAGTCATAAGTTTGTTTAGGGAAATTGAGTGAAGAAAATAATAAAAATTTCGTGTTTCGATTTTCCAGAGTAAAATTTTAGCGAGAATTATCAAGTACAAAATCCCTAGATGTTACTCTCTTCTATGTTACTCCCTTCTATGTTTGTCGCGATTTTTTTTATATGGCGCGGATTTCGCGCGGATTGGGTTTTGGGGTCGGCGCGGATTTTTTTCGACTTTTCCGTAACAACCCTGGATATAGATCATTTTTTTCGTTTTTTTTAATAGGATTTTTCTTCAGAAAAGTTGCTGAAATTTGATCGATTTATGTCCAAACATCCATCAAATTTCTTATGAATATGCTTCAAATAAAAAGATTCCGAGCCAAATTTTGAGAGATTGAAAAATTCATAACCCGGTCAGATAATGTTTGCCCTTGCTGAGCCATACCTTTAAAGATGGCCTGTTTGTTGTCTCCTAAAACAAATAAAAAAATGTTTGTGGGTGATTCACTTTTTAGCAACAAAACAGTTTATTAAAAATCAACATTTTTCTACCTTTTATCTATTTTTTTTACAAAGTCATCACTGATACTTCTAAAATTACTGAAGACACCAAATCAATCAAAAAATGGCCTTGCGAGCAGTGTTGGTATTTTCGCGCTCTCGCGAGAAAAATTTCTCTCTCTCTCGAGTTCTCGCCACGAGTCTCGAGCTGCCGAGAGAAACTCACCGATTGCTCGTGCTCTCCTCCGCTCGCAAACGGGCTTTCTCGCGAGCCAGAATTGCCCGTTCGCGAGGAGTTGAACGTGTTAGAAACGAACAAAAAACAACACAGCGATTGAAGTTACACCTATATACCATCGCCTGGTTTGCATTAATAAGCCTGATAAACAAATTGCTAGTTTGGGACGAACGGCTAGCACGACCCAGTCAAATCAATCCGAATTCTGAAACGGAATCTAATTAGAATCTTATACAAATTCCGTTTCAAACGCAACAACCGGTTCGAACACGGAACCGGTTGTTGCGTTTGAAACGGAATTTGTGTACGATTCTAATTAGATTCCGTTTCAGGATTCGGATTGATTTGACTGGGGAGGCGCTCGCGGCGAGAGCGAGAACGCGAACGAAAATGCGAGCGCGAGCGAGAAGAGAAAAGTACTACAAGTTCTCTCCCTCGTTCGCGAGCGAGAAATGCTTTCCTTCTTCTCGCTCGAATTCCAACACTGCTTGCGAGGCATAGATTTTTGTATGGACAGCTGTCAAATTTGTATGGATAACTTTATGGACGAACAAAAAACGATGACAAAAAAATGTCTTATTTGGTCTCCGGGATCCACAAAGTTTTAGGCACATAAAACAATTTCATTTTTTTAGATGAACAGGATTGTTTTTGTAGAGAATTGTTCATCAGCTCCGCCATCCTTGTACTTTTGTTGAAAATGTGGTCAGGTAGTCACGGCTTGTCTAAAGGTTATTTTTATAAAACTTGAATGAACCTCGGTAATTCTTTTTGGAGCTTGTTGGGGCGACTGTCCCGAGTCAGCGAAACTGTTTATCGAAAAATTCTATCGGTAAAAAATAATTTTATCTCATTTTGAAGTTTTTGTACAATATATTTAAGCTAAAATAATGAAAAGTATTAAATAAATTGCTGAAATTATGATTTTTTGTGTTGTTATTTCATCAAAACATCAGTTTCGAGTTCCTTAAACATGTCTTCAATATCCTACGTCATGGAAAAATTCGAGCCAAACATTTCATTAGGGCACAAAACCAAAACGTAAACATTCGGGATTATTCCACTATTCCATTCATTAGTACACTCCCTACATGCCATCCAAGAATCAGATTGATTACAAACAATTTCCTATTGAAAAAATCAAAAACATAAAAGGGCACATAACCATGTTCACTGCAAACCAAAAAAAAAGTTCAAATGTGCTCTTTTATTTTTCGTTAGGTTCTCGTACCTGAGGAACTTTTTGTGTTATAAAGTGAACTTTTCATACATTCTTAACACTAATTCACAGTTTGGTTTACTTTTCACCAAGGATTTCTGCAGAGAAAAACTTCGTCAAAAACAATATTTAATACGGTCCCGCGGCTGCGTTCAGTACATTTTTGAAGAATTTTTATGTTTCACATACCTTATCTACACTATCCAATCACAAAACTTCTCTAATAATCAAAATTTCTACTGAATTCCTCATTATTTCTAACTAAACAAAAGGGCCCGTAAACATCATTCAAAACAACAATCCGGTGACAGCGCTTTAGTGCCCTTTCAGCTCTCTACGAAATTGCATATAGAAAGGGCCCATTATGAACAACAGTTGGAAAGTTAAAAGGGCCCAATAAGGTTTTTTTTTAAAATTATGAGTTTTATTGCGAAAATCAACAAAAATTAAGAAGCATTTGAGCAGAGTTGAGGATAATGATGTGTTTTATCGTATCATCAGTAAAAATACCATCAGTCAAGCTTCTTTTTTAAATAGGATTTGAAACAAGTTGTCCACTTTTTGCAAGCGATTTTCTCGAATCGCGGTTTTTTGTTTTGTGCCCTAATGAAATGTTTGGCTCGAAATGTTTATCTTGGTCGTCAGTTTCGATAACAGCTGCAAAATAGGTTTTTTCCTATTTTTTTTCTTTCAAATTCATCTGGAAACATCAACTTTATTCGTGTTTATCAAAACTGTTTACGTGGATTTGTAGCAAATAACATCCACAATAAATTTGCAGGATAAACATGATATTACATCAAATTTCTGAAAAGTTTCAACAATTTTGGTGTAGAGATAATACTACAAATTTTAAAATTCTGTGATATTTATTCCCTTTTTGTCCTTCTACTATTAAATTAATTTCAGGATAACAAATCAAAATTCCTGAGCTGGATTTTGATATTCTTTTTATTTGTAAAAAAAACATGTTGACAAATTATTGAACATCTTACAATATTATGCTAAGTGACTTAAGTGTATTGTTGAATAAGAATGTTATATTTACGGTATTCCAATACAACAATTTCCTACGCAAACGGCATGACCAAACTCTGAAGTGTTCAAATCGGCTTTTAAAAATTTTTCGGGATTCTCTACCCAAAATAGTTTGTACATAATTTTTGTTAGGTCATTTGGGTGGTTTCGGCCGCGTCAAAGTGGGCCATAATATGGCAATTTTGTCGATTTTGCAGAAAAAAATAAATAAAAATATAATACATATATTTTTATTTATTTATTTTTCTGCAAAATCGACAAAATTGCCATATTATGGCCCATTTTGACGCGGCCGAAACCACCCTAATGACCCAAAACCATTACTTGACATTGTTTCACCCAATTTTTGCTATCCGGTTTGTGAAAGATAAGTGACTAATAAGGCTTTCAAGGAAAAATACGCATGATCATGTGAGTTTAGTTAAAATGGCGTTTGACAATGATTTAAAAAAAATCTCAAAATTGTCATCTTTGAACCACCCTGACGCGGCCAGAACTACCCTCATGATCTAACAAAAATTATGTATAAACTATTTTGGGTAGAGAATCCCGAAAATTTGAAACTGAAAATTAGCTACAAATCCACGAAAACGGTTTTGATAAACACGAATAAAGTTGATGTTTCCAGATGAATTTGAAATAAAAAAAAAAACAAGGAAAAAACCTATTTTGCAGCTATTATCGAAACTGACGACCAAGATAAACATTTTTCCATGATGTAGGATATTGAAGATATGTTTAGGGAACTTGAAACTGATGTTTTGAATAAATAACAACAAAAACATCATAATTTCAGCAATCTATTTAATACTTTTTAATGATTTTAGCTTAAATATATTGTATAAAAACTTCAAAATGAGATAAAATCAATTTTTACCGATAGAATTTTTCGATAAACAGTTTCCCTGACTCGGGACAGTCCCCGCAACAAGCTCCAGAAAGAATTACCGAGGTTCATTCAAGTTTTATAAAAATAACCTTTAGACAAGCCGTGGTAGTGTCTATAAACGACATAACACTGACCTGCAAAAAAATGACAAAAATGACAGCGCAGACTCAACTCGAGGGTAAGCATGAAGTTTGGGGTCCCCAGAAGCACTTTGATTTTTTTCAAAATTATTTATACTGGGCCGAATGGTTTTTCTCCAAAGGTTGAATGGAAAACTTGGGCGGTTCGTCGCTCTTGCAAAGGGGAAATATACCCTTTCTAATCAAACACCTATCTTCGTCATATGAAGAGTTTGATTCTCGATTTAAGTTCCAAAAATACTATTTAGGTTAGCACGCAAATTTATGCCATTTACTGACAAAAAAGATCAAATTTAATGCACTTTTGATCATAATTTCTATTTTGCGAGACCATTTCTCTTCATTTTGGTGGAACACACATCCACACGCAAGATGAGAGATTAACTGCTTAACGAAAGTCGCCATTAATATCTTTTCACTTGCCCTAACGATTTCAAAACGCTTAAGATACAAAAATTGCTTCCAACTACCGGCAACATGTTCTTTCGCACATTAGTTAGTCACTCACTTGAAAAATAATCCCGAATCATGTAAATAATTAGCAAGCGCCATCAAAAAATCAAACGCGCCAAGTCTTTTGACGTTTGACTTTTAACGACCCATTCCAATCGAAGACTGAAGAAACCCGAGCGAGAAGCGAAGGCAAATAAAGAACAAAGGGTGGCCACCAACACCACCAGCAGCGCCTGTTGGAGTGAGCCAGTGATACCAGGAAACTTTCTCTATAAATGCTACTTTTCGTGAGTGTTCAATTAAAATTTCATCACAATTGGCAGCACTAAGCAGACCCAAAAGAGCGCTGGAAGAAAAAAAGAACTAAGCTGAAAATAAAAAAATGGGCGTGGCCCAATGCATTCTCGTCTGATTGGAATACATTTGGGAAATATTTTTTTAAAGCTTGTAAAAGGAATAGAATAACTTTTAGTACAAGTGATAATAAACAGAAATGTTCAAAAAAAGTTGCTCTACTCGTTGGTGTACTTGATTTTAGTAAATTTCAAGGAACACTCCAGATTATCCAGCATCGTTCAAACACGACCGCTTATTAGGCTTAAAATGGGTATATTTCCCCTACAACCAAAAAAATTTGATTTGTCTCAAACTTAGTATGGGCCTTCCCTATGACCAAAGAAGCTATTTTGTGTTATTGATTCACCCATATAAGTCTCCATACAATGTTGGCAGCTCTCCATACAAAAATGGTACGTAAATATTCATAAATCTGTAACAAAAAAAATACCTCCTTTTGTTATGTAAAATGAAACTTGCAATCGAAAATTTCTTTACAGATTTTTTGATAAATGGCTCCGTTTTCAAGACATAGCCACCGAAATTTTGATTTTAGCGAAATATTTGCAGTTTTTCGATTTAAAAAAAGACCATGAGCGACCATTCCTAAAAATATATTGTTCAAGGTTCAGAAAATTTGCTATAAAATTGTCTAAGAGACATTGAAGATTGGACCTCTGGTTACAGCGGCTTAAAGAAAAATAAACAGGAAAATTAAAGTTTTCTAAAGGCTAACTAATGGCCGAAAACAATATTTTGATTTTTTTAAATCATCACTAACATTTTAAAAGGGCCAAACATTCAATATCACGCCTATTTGAAGTGTTAGTCTTGATTAAAAAAAATCTAATAAATCTAATAAATATTGTTTTCGCAAGATCAAACAATTTCACGAATGTTTCAGGTTTTAACATTGAAAATCGGACCATTAGCCTTTTATCATTTTTTCCGTGTACCTGTTTTTTTCTTCGATAATCATCAAATATACCTACAACTTTGCCGAAGACTCAAAATTGATCAAATATCCACTCAAAAGTTACAGCTGTTTGAATATTTACGTACCATTCTTGTACGGACAGCTGCCAAAATTATATGGATACTTGTATGGGTGAACCAATGACACAAAATAGCTTCTTTGGTCACTAAGTGTAAATCAAATAAAAAAAATACAAATAATGAATATGGTTGAAATCGGCCGATTTCGTAGAGAGCTGCTCACTTAGATTATTTTATTGAAAAGGTATTTATTTATTACTCAAAAAAATTCCCTATATTATTCTTTCAACCCTCTACACAATGATATTTTTAAACATTTTCGAATCAATCACGTAAAAGAGAACAGGAAAATTTCCTTAAAAAGTCGTTTATCGTAGCGTATTTATATTTATCGTAGAGAGATAAGAACAAACATTCAAAAGGACGTTACGACCTTCTGAAGTGTTTCCTTAGCATTATTCTAAGGCTTCAAATAACTTTGTAAAGATTTCTCTCAGAGAAGACATAATTTGCCTGAATTATGTTGCAATACTTTCAACCACTCGTCTGCATAACCCAAGCCCATCGAACGCTTTAAAGCCCTAAATTAAAGCACTGGCACAAGTTTCGTGCGCTTCACACCTTCTCCAACCAGGATCGGCCTGCTTTGATTGCCCCGACGACGTTTGAGAGATCTCACCACCACCGGTGGCGATAAGATTCCTTCACTCTTTCTCTCTCTCCCTCTCTCTCTTTCGCATCGCAAACTCAGTTCACACACACCTCCGGTGAAAATCGATACCTCCTCGTTTTCTGCGTATGTCCTTTCTTGACCTCCTGTGCCATGTGGGTGTGTGTATGTGTGTGTGTGTGTGTGCAACTTGTATGTGCATCCAGTTGCATCACCTAAGACCTCGTACTTTCTTCTGAGGTTTTCTCCGGCATCCGGTTTCCTCTTCCCTGCTTCTTCTTCTTCTCGTTTCTCCCCTTAAGAATAAATGGCCATCAATCGCCAGGGGAGAAAGTTGTTTAAAACTAACACTTTATCCGGTGGTTCCTGTTTAGTTATGCGAAAGCAACATGCTTTTTTTATTAGATTATTCTAAATAACTTCTTCTCGGTTTGGCAACCACCCGCTTCTGGAGGTAGCAGTGATGTAGATTGATTTGAATGATAAGCTAGAGTTTTTATGTGCAGAAACAGGTTTGCAATAAAATTTAATTTTTATCAGATTTTTCAACGCTCTAAAAAAAACCTTTGTTTCCACTGAGATTCGAGCCGAAGCTCTTTGCATGAGAGTCCAACTCTTTACCACTGAACTACGAGCTGTTGTTTATAGAATTGTAGCTAAACTGTCGTTGCAACTTACAAGCGAATTGCCCGGCGAGAGAGGATTCATTAGTTGACAGTAAGGCTGACAAAGGGTGTCAGTAGCACTAAATGACAGTGGACTTTGGTTTGGGTATAAGTTTGTGTAGTTTTATAGATTTAATCTAGCTTTTATCATCCCTGTCGCAAACTTCCCAATCTCGTTGTGGTCATGTCCACCGGTGAAACTTTTCAGAGTCTTGACCACCTCTCTGGCATCGTTTGACACCGTTCCGTGTCGCATCCAGCCCGGAGCAGATATCCCCGCAAGACTTTTGAGCCGAATGGCTGATTTTAATGAAAAATCGATAGCATCAATTAAACGGCTTTGGTACAATCTCTCTGGTTCTTGTTGGCCGGTTCGCCCGGAGACTTTTATCGTATACCACACAAAAGACGGAACGACTCCGGGAACGACCCCCGGAATAGGAACACAAGCTTAGTCGGGTGAGAGTTTGCTGGCTGGTTGTTCTCCGTGTTGTGATAAATATAAAATTTTAAATTTATGTTAAATATAATCATAAATTCGTGTTTGTCGGATCAGAATCGGGCACACTGTGGATGCTGTGCTGTACATAAACCTGTATGTGTGCACACAAATACCAGCTGAGCTGGGCTGTATGTGTGCTAGGACATAATATACCACTACAAACGCACATCAAACTCAAAATGAATAAAATAGATGAGCGAGGATTTTATTATTCTATGTTTTCAACTAACGGAATGGATGAAATAATGACATCGTAAATTTTAATGGTGAAATGTTTTTCGCATGGCAACGTGGTGGTGGTGGCGCAGGCAAAGTGACTTTGTGGATTATTTTGGGGGAGGGGGGTGCTTTGGAATTATACAGTTTAGTTTTGTGGATTATGCGACGCTCGTTCGGCACACTATGCGGGCACGTCCTGCTGGGGTCATTAGAACTTTGAGGTTTATTGAAAGCAATTTGTGAAATAAATGAGTTTAACAAATAAATTTTAGACATTCTGTTTATACGCAGTGGGGAATCAGTTTAGAGATAAAATCAATATGAATAAACCCAGTCCAGGCTCTAGACGAGGAAATGTTGTGATCTTTGTTTCGAAAAAGAGAGAAAGCGGTGATATTTTGTACAGCCCTGGCCAGGAATGGAATAATCGCAAAAAATTTTATGCAGTCTCAATTTTCATGAATTCTACAAATATCAACTTCGAATCACGAACAAACACTTTTCTTCGTTTTTTTTTCTATTTTCTTGTTTTTAACATCAAATTCGAATTCTGCGACCCAATTTAAGTAAAATTTTAATGTTCTGTTGCCTATTGAATTAAAAAATGAATGTTTTCAATATTTTATCATCGCCATTTTGACCGCCATCTTGGATTTTAGCATTATAAATCACTTTAGAGTAGTTTAGGGGTCAAACTTAAGCTTAACAATAAAAAGTAAGACAACGAAAAATAATAATTGTTGATTCGATTATCCGAACTTTCACGACGGTTCACGAAAGTTCTCGACGGAATCGGTCTTTTTTCTTTAATTTTAATTTTTGTATTTTTTAATCCGACTGAAACTTTTTTGGTGCCTTCGGTATGCCCAAAGAAGCTATTGTGCATCATTAGTTTGTCCATATAATTTTCCATACAAATTTGGCAGCTGTCCATACAAAAACGATGTATGAAAATTCAAAAATCTGTATCTTTTGAAGGAATTTTTTGATCGATTTGGTGTCTTCGGCAAAGTTGTAAGTATGACTAAGGACTTCACTGAAAAAATATACACGGTAAAAATAATGGTGATTTATAATTTAACTTATTCTCACTAAAACTTGATTTGTAAAAAAAACACATCACATCAAATGCCAACTTTTCAGAAATTTCCAGGTTGTGCAAAAAATCTTTGAGCGAGTTATGAATTTTTGAATCAATACTGATTTTTTTCAAAAAATCGAAATATTGGTCGCAACATTTTTTCAACTTCATTTTTCGATGTAAAATCAAATTTGCAATCAAAAATTACTCTAGTGAAATATTGATAAAGTGCACCGTTATAGTCATTTTTTAAATTAATGCACATGTTTGCCCAATTAAAAAAATAAATGAAAAGCTGAGAAAATTCTCTATATTTTGCTTTTTTGAACTTTGTTGATACGACGGTGGGTCTCGTGGCGCAGGGGTAGCGGCTTCGGCTGCCGATCCCGATGATGCTATGAGACGCGGGTTCGATTCCCGCCTTATCCACTGAGCTTCTATCGGATGGTGAAGTAAAACGTCGGTCCCGGTTTCTCCTGTCTCGTCAGAGGCGCTGGAGCAGAAATCCCACGTTAGAGGAAGGCCATGCCCCGGGGGGCGTAGTGCCAATAGTTTCGTTTTTTTTTGATACGACCTTTAGTTAGTTGCTGAGATGTCTCCCACCCAAACAACACACCATTTTCTAATGTCGATATCTCAGCAACTAATGGTCCGATTTGCATTGCACAGTGGTCCGAAACCGAAATCTAGCGTGACAAAATTGATAGCGGCCACACGTTAAGATTTAGAGCTTTGGTGTCTTCGGGACAAATGATCAGGGTCAATTGGGGCATCTTTTGGTATGGTGGACATTAGGGTGGTCCAAATTTTAGGGTGGTTCAGAATTTTTATTTTGGCGGGATGACGAGATAGCGCTTTGGTGTCTTTAAAAAAGTTGTAGAGAACACCATTCTGAGCAACTTTGCTCAAGAGCACAAAGCTCTTTCTTAAAACGGGAAGTTTCTAGAGCAATTTTTGTAATTTAGGTTTAAGGTGGTGGAGTTTGACCTCGTTCTTAGAAGCATCTAAAAGTACACATTCTAGAGTACATTTGCTGAAAATATCTCGGAGGTCTTTTTTGTTTAACTTATTTAATCTCAATTTGAAAATGAGCATTTTTTAATCGTTTTTTGCCCATAACTTTTGATAGAATTGACCAAAATTCATTTTTCAAGAATAAAAATGTTCATTTTGACAAGCTCTACAATTGTCTAGAAGGGCCCAAAAATGTACAAAATGATCTAGTGGTTGTAAAAGAAGAAACAAGTTTTGGCTGAAATATTTCAGGAATAAATTTAATTATTTTGTTGATTCCTGAAATATTTCAGCTAAAACTTGTTTCTTCTATTACAACCACTAGATCATTTTGTACATTTTTGGGCCTTTCTAGACAATTGTAGAGCTTGTCAAAATGAACATTTTTATTCTTGAAAAATGAATTTGGTCAATTCTTTCAAAAGTTATGGGCAAAAAACGATTAAAAAATGCTCATTTTCAAATTGAGATTAAATAAGTTAAACAAAAAAGACCTCCGAGATATTTTCAGCAAATGTACTCTAGAATGTGTACTTTTAGATGCTTCTAAGAACGAGGTCAAACTCCACCACCTTTTCGAGTTATTCACATTTCAAAATGGCGTCTTTTTCGTCGTATTTTGGCTATAACTTTCGTTTTAAAAGTCCGATTTTCGTGTTATTATGTGTGTTTTAATAAACTCTTATTATGTGTGTTTTAATAAACTCTTCAAATGTCTAGAAGACACCATCTCGCTACGACATAAACCTGAGTTGATAAATTTCAAAAACTCATTTTTTCATAAACACCTCAACCTAAATTACAAATATGGCTCTAGAAACTTCCCGTTTGAAGATAGAGCTTTGTGCCTTTCAGAAAAGTTGCTCAGAATGGTGTTACCTACAACTTTTCTGAAGACACCAAAGCGCTATCTCGTCATCTCGCCAAAATAAAAATTCTGAACCACCCTAAAATTTGGACCACCCTAATGTCCACCATACCAAAAGATGCCCCAATTGACCCTGATTATTTGTCCCGCAGATACCAAAGCTCTTAATTTTAACGTGTGGCCGCTATCAATTTTGTCACGCTAGATTTCGGTTTCGGACCACTGTGCATTGTTGAAATATAAAACATTCGTGAAATTTTCTGATCTTTTCGAAAACATTTTTTTTTTAATTTACTCAAATTTTTAAATCAAAACTAACATTTCAAAAGAGCGTTATATTGAATGTTTGGCCCTTTTGAAATGTTAGTCTTGATTTGAAAATTTTGAAAATAGAGATTGTTTACAAACGCAGATTCGCCCTATTGAACTGTTATTACAGATTTTTCAAAGTTTTTGTACCCCGGCTCTGGCTGGGGTCTAGGGAGGCAAACAAATAAAAAAATTTTTTAAATATTGCAATAACAAGCCAAAGTTTCAAAATTTGCATGGAAAAAGTGTTTTAAAATGCATTTTACACTAGTTCAGTTGTTTTGCAATCAATAGTTTCCAAAAAATGCATGATTTGACGAAAAAAAAACTTTTTGCGATAATAAACACCGAAAATTTTTCAAAAATTCAAAAAAAAACTAAATCAACCCAAACGTGCTGAAAATTATTATAAACGCCGGAAAATGCATTTTGTATTGATTTCAGTTGATTGCATTTAAATTTCCATTGAAATTTTGAAGTTTTTGAAACCATTTTTTGCCTCCTGTTTTTTCGGGTCAAGTTTTAAGGGGGGGAAACAAAAACATTAAATAAAATTTGTACCAGCCTAATTGGCTACTGCAAAATAAATAAAATGAAAATAACAAGCCATAGTCTCAACATTTGAATGAAGAAAGTGTTTTAAAATGATTTTACAATGGTTCATTTTTTTGGCAAACATTAGTTTTCAAAAAACGTAAGAAGAAAACTAAAATTTTAGCGAAAAAAAGTGTTTGCGGTGCTGTACATTGACAAATTTACTAAAATTTAAAAGATTTTTGAAAACAGTCTACCCTAGATTATCCGAAGGCCTTGGCTTGCTTTACTCGGATGATCGAATCACGAAAAAAAAAATTCGTTGTCGTATTTTTGATTGTTGTTGTTTTAGTATGACCCCTCTACTACTCTGAAGTAATTTAAAGCTTTTAAATTCAAGATGGCGGCCAAAATGGCGGTGATGAAATACATATTTAAAAAATAATCATTTTGTAATTTAATAGGCAATCAACTATTCAAATTTAACTAAAATGGTAGTGCGTCCATCCCGAGAATTCCCGGGACACAATTCCCGGGATTTTTCCAAAACCGGGAATTCCCGGATCCCGGGATTTTTCATAATTTGTCCCGGGAATTTCCGAATTAAAAAATACAATTTTTAATCTGGAAATTCAGATTTGGATGTGGAAATAGATGAAGTGTTGAATACCTCGTAATAGATAATAATTTTAAAGCATTATAATTTGTATTCAGCATATATCAGCATGATTTGGTGTATTAGGGAAAACTGTTGAAATTTTAGATTACCGATCTGCAAAATGCCTAGCGCTTTAAAAAAAAGATTGAGATATCTAGGTATATTTATGATTTAAAATAAAAAAATAAATAACATTATTTTTAAACAAACACTGCCATGTGGGGCAAATCAGAACAACTGAAACGAATTAAGACACCTATTTAGCCATTTTTTGCATGATGTTTTGAATAACTTTGGTTAAAACAGGAACAGAACAAAACAATTTCTTAGAACACCGATTTTGAAATCTATTGCTCTAAAATCTACTTACCTATTCAGACTGTATTCCTGTTTTTTTTTCCTAGTTGGCGGTAGTAACTAAACAATAATTTGTAAAATAAGTTTTTTTGCAAAAGTTTTTTTGTGAAAATTTAACTTTTTAATGCAAGTATCAATACGTATATTTTTTATTTTATTTTTCAATTTTAACGGTGAATTTATTTAACACATAGATGTTTGCAAAAATTCCATTCAAAAGGCGTTTATTCAAATTCAAAACTTATCAAAACTTATCTAAAATTTTACATTGACTGGTGTCATTTTATTTGTTGTCGCCTCTTGTTTTTAAAAGATATTTTCAAAAAAAAAAAATTCAAGCTTTTCTGCTCATGTCTTATATAAAAGAAATATATTTATATAAGTTTATTTGATTTGAATCAATTTGTAGTTCATTTCAAATCCAAATCACAACAAAGAATAAAAAGAACTTGTTTTAATTCTCTTTAATCAATTTAAAACTTATCGTCCTTGTTAAGATTGAAGATTAGATTATCACCAATTAATATGATTGAGCTATTTATATGATTTTAAGCTTGAAAAACATAACAAATATAATAAAAACATATATTTTTTGACTGTTTCATAAATTTCCCGGGATCCCGGGAATTCCCGGGATTCCAAAAATATTTTTCCCGTTTCCCGGGAAATTTGGACGCCCTACAAAATGGGGTCGCAGAACACGAATTTTATGTTAAAAGTAAGAAAATAAAAAAAATATTTGTTTTCTTCATGATTCGCTTATCCAAAGCCCAAACAAACCTTCGGATAATCGAGTCTGGACTGCAGGGTTGTTAAAATATCAAAATATCAGCTCTCAGCAGCTACAATTAACCCGCCTGAATATTCATGCCTCAAATACAACCGCTCTTCTCTCCTGATTGAAACTCTCAGCGCCGAAAATAGCCGAACAAGTTTTCGTGTTTACACACTCGCGATTGACATTTTCCTTTTTCTCTCTCATACTCGCTTCTACGATCATCCTACTGCAACAGCGTTTAACCACAAAAGCCGCCACAAAACCAATTTCGCAAACGCAGTCTAACGGGACGTCATGCGTGGTCGACTCCTCGCGTTCTCTCATTGCAGTTTTCGGAGCGATTGAGAGACTCAGCGGTGAGAGCGCATAGTCGAGGAAAAGGGGAAGAGTGATAGAGAGAGAATGACATCGCTGGGAATCACGAGACACAAGTAGAGATCTCAGAAGCTATAGTGATGGCCGCTATATTCTCGGATTTTTTTTTTGGTGCAGAGATAGTCAACTGATAGATTTTCTATCACTCATTTGCAACACTGCTGGACTATAAACGTAAACATTTTAAAAATGATTCTAAATGTCGGAGAAAAAACTTTTAGAAATCTAGATTTAATTTTCAAAACAACCTATGAGTCATGGGTTTCCTATGAAAATAGGACCTTTTGAAAATTTAATCTAGAAATATTTGTATCAGCCATGTAACAGTTATGTCATGCATTCGACGCAAAATAATAGTCGTCCCCTGTTTCAAAATTATACAACCACTTCAAACAATCGAGACTAACATTCATTTATACTGCATCGAAGGCTGCTGCAGTGCAATGCAGTGTCACGGCACGACACAGAAACAGCCCTTTCAATAAACTTCTAAAAGCACTTAAAATTGCAGCGTAGAATAAATTATAGGTTTATTTGTTATTGTCTCCATATAAACAGCCTGTTTGTTTCTTCTTCTTTTTTTGCATCTTTCATTCAATTTACTTTTGCTATACTTGGTAACGGAGAGGCTTACAAACTCCCTTCACCAGCTTGTTGTTTATCTCTCTGTCTTACTGAAGGAGATTGAGTCTACTTATTCCTGCCTCTTTTTTTTTTGTTATTACGCTGATGTGTCTAATTCACTCCAATGTACTCGCTGCCTCAGTATAAGGTTACACAATTTATTAATTGAGCTCAAACTTGTTATCGTGCAAGTTACAAATGAGCAGCGTGGCTTCAACCCCGAGAGAGATAAAACGCTAGTTCTGCCTCTCTCTCTCTCTCTCTCTCTCTCTCTCTCTCTTTTTCTTTAGTGAGTTCAAAATACTTGGTGACAACATCTAGTCACACTTTGTATCAAACGAAACGGGACATACAAAGTAAAATTTAATATTTCAGTGAATAAATAAAGCTGCACTGGCAGCGCTGAATGCAAGTTCAAGTCGTTGAGTTGAGTATATTTAATTTCATTTGCTCTCTAGAGAAGTTATCTGGACTCTGTTTTCGTAACTTTGTTATTGCGAGTTTTACCAACCACTTTTGAAAAAGACAGAAACTGGAATGCGAATACTTTTCCACCCAAATCCACTTTAGAGTGTAAGCTCAAAATAACAAAGTAATAAAATTGCTAACGTTGATAAACGAGCACATGGTGTGTGTGTATTTTCTTCGTTTTGAAATTTTATTCCTTGTTTGAAATGCTGAGATATCGATCCGAATTGGTCTTGTCACACAGTGTGTCATCAGCATGAAGCTTGTGAAGATTGTCACAGCGCGCTACTCTAAAGCATCGCATCGTTCCGGGCGTCGTTTCAGAGCAGAGAAGCATTCAACCACCGCTGAGAACAGAAAATTAAATCAATGACAGCCATTATCCATTATTCATCGAAAAACGCGCCATCCATCAATTTTATTTATACTTTGGTCTTTTGTGAGTGTGTTTGTCACTGTGGATGTGTGTGTGCGGTATAATAAGACTTATTATATTTCATCTTTCTTTAGAGAGCCAACCCTTATAAGCTGCTCTCGCTAACGAATCGTTGGAACCAACGGAAAGAAATATAAAAAATATATGTAAAAGACATAAAACATACATGAATCTTTTGTGGTGAGAGGATTTACATTTTACATGTTTCACGATAGTACCAATTTGAACGTGTCTTCGTATTACTTTGCATCTCATTCACCTCTCATCCATCTCTTTGACGAGGTTTGTTGACGAACTGGATTTTGATTTTGGATAGTATTGTGAGTGGGGTTTCTACTTTACGTTATTTAAAAAATGTACTTTTTTCATTTGTTAAAATTGTCAAAAAAAAAATTGTTTTTGTATCTCATAGACCGAATTGTTGGTTTTTATATTTGTTTCCACTGAATCCGGATTGTTTACATTTGTCAATATTTTGAAGTACGGTCTATTGTACCATTGATAATAATAAGAAAAGTTTCACAGCAATAAAATAAATCAGCTGTAAAATCGTATACAAAAGCATGTACATCACATTTGTGAAAAATACACTTAATGTTACACACTGCACGTACAATTTTTGCAAACACAGGGGAAAAAAATGCAACCAACGGGATTCAAGCCCAGCCCCAATATTAAGGACTGGCGCCTTAGCCCGCTCGGCCATCAAACCGATAAAGAATGGAATGGATAAACGCTAATATGAGCTTGCATTTCGGTTAAGTAAGTTTCCTATACTGGGGGACTGCATATTTCAGGATTTAATGTTGCATAGCATTTCATAAAATAATGCATTTAAAAAAACCCAGGCAAAAAATCACATTTAAAAATATGCAAATCATCTTTTTAGATAAAACACGTACAGTTTATGGGTTTTTTGAAAAAAAAAATGATTTTAAAAAAATAAAAAAGGTCTGTTTGATTCCATTTAAAAAAATAAAATAAAAATGGCAAGCAAAAAGTACTCCAGTGAACCTTTGAAAAAAAAAATTAAAAAAAATTTAAAAACGGGAAAATAAGATTTTCTCAGTGTTTCCCAATAAGCCCTCGTTTTTTTTTTTGATTATTTAATGTCTCGAGAAGTAATAGTCCGATTTAAAAAAATAAATATTTTTTTTCTTTTTCTCATTTGAGCCGTTGGAAATATTTTTTAAAGTTTATGTCCCTCGGCTCTGACCAAAGTCGAGGAAGGGGGCATAAAATTAAAAAAAGAAAAATTTAAATAACAACCCAAAGTATCAATATTTGGATAAAAAAAAGTGTTTTAAAATGCATTTTACACGCGTCCAGTTGCTTTCCAATAACTAGCAACGGCAACGGCCTTAAAACATATTTCGAAACACTAAAATTTAACCCAATTTGAAAAGTATCAAAAATAAGTGTTTTCTGACTTTCCAAAAGGTAATTTGGATTATAAAATTTCGAAATCATGTTTAATTGAAAAGAGCAGAAAATTTTAAAAAAATATCTTGAAAGATTTGTATAAAAAAACGTCTCTCTGCTGAAATTGAACAAAATCTAACAAAAGTTGGCATGAATGCAGAAGTTTTTTTTCTTCAAGATTTGGATATTTTCACAAAAATTCAACTTAAGGCACAAAAAGGGTTAATTTCAAACAAAAATTTATATGTGTTTGATTTGATCAAAAAATCTACGATTTTTTTTTTTGAGCTTTTAAAATCAGAAAATTAGCTGCTGGGCTAAAGCTTGGTGAACAATTGAAAAAGTTTTTTTATGTGTTTTCAAATTTGTCTAATTTTAAACCGACGTAACAAATTTAAAATTTCGCATCTTTCACATTCGAATATTTTCAAAATTTAAAACGAATCCCAGCTTATGAAAAGTTGGATTTGATATAATAAAAATCTCATTCGTGCTAATTAATGTAATAAATGAATCAAAAAATCTAACGGTACACATGAAGAAATGACAAAATATAATGTGAACAAATAATTTATTTACTAAATTTTCTAAATTTTTTAACTTAACTAAGTATAACAAAATGCTGTTCACATAGATACGGTAAGGTATTGTCAAAAATGGCAAAATATCAAGGAACCTAAGAAAAAAAAAGTTTTCGTCTATGGTCCCAAAATTCAAAATCTGTAAAAATCTTAAAGGCCCTTATTTTATCATGATCACAAAAATAAACGCTATACAGTATTCTTAATAGTTTACAAACAATTGTACATGATTTTTTCATGAAAATTTCAACTCATGACAATAATTCTAGGGTTTTATAAGGGTCCTATAAGCTATTGTGTTTCATATGTTTATAGGACCTTTTTTTTAAAAAAAAACTCTAGAATTATTTTTTCACAAAATCATGAAATTGGCGTAAACTATGGTTATCAAAATTCAAAATCTTGTTAAAATGTATTGCAAAAATTAAAGCGGCCAGCCCTACTACGTTGTGTTTACCGCAGAGAGGATTCTGAGAACGGATCACATTTCACAGAATCTACAGAAGGTTAAAAGGTTGCGTGGACATACCGTTCCAAACGCTCCAGTTTTATATGTGCTGTGTAGATTTATTGTGAAATATAGTGTTGGTATGTTATAAATTAAATATAATAATGCTTCATATACAAAAATATCCGTTTGATATTTAAGTTTAAAAAAAAATACGATATTTTGTAAAAAAAAACAATAGTATTTCATGTTTAAAACTCTGATGTTTTCTAAAGTTCTGATTCAGCGCAAAATAAAAAAAGATTAAAAAAATTGAAGTTTATTACTTTTTTGCAATTCGCCTTTTCTTTGTATTTTGTTAATTTAGGTGAAACTTTATGTCAAAAATAAAACTTTTTGCATCTTGAGTTTTTCTTTTTCTGTACAAAAAGGGCATGTGAATGCCGTAAAACGGGGTGACTTTGATAGCCGGGATGACTTTGATAGGTTTGCGATTTTTCTGCAAAATGAAGAGTACAATTAAAATACGTACGGACTGGTTTAGAATCATACTGACCATGGTAGAGAAGTGGTCAAAGTACCTCAAGAAGGACTTTTCATAAAAAAATTAGAAGTTAGTTAACTATAGTTAAGAAAATGTTGACATAAAGTCATTATTTTAAACTTCTAAAAGTGTCATTATTTTCTCAATGAACATGATTTCAAATCGGAAAACGGAATGCATTTTCGGATTCTTTCGACAATTTTCCACTAAATAAATAAATAATTTGTGTCTCCAAATATATGGGCAACTTCAGTTGAACACATTTCATGTAAAATGTGAAAACTTGTTATTCGTGCTTCGAATTCAGTACAAAATGCAATATAAATCGATGATTTTCTAAACAAAACAAGGCAAAAGTCCGATTTTTTAGCAATTTTACTTTTGTAAGTTTATTTTTTAAATTCTTACTCTTGCTAGTGCCTTAGTTGAAGAAATAATTGTTCCAAAAGGAACTCCAAAACTCTGTTATGCACTGTAAAAGAACTCATAGTATCTTGATTATTCACCAATAAAACAGAATTGAAATTAAAAATAACAATTATACCTAATTTTTTTTTTGAGAGCTTTTAAACTTAGTTAACTAAATATATAAATGATTTTTTGTCTTAAAAACTTTATCAGCTACTTTAGTGATGGTACATTTAACGTACAAATAAAGTTTGAACATCTTAAATATGATTTTAACAAGAAAATCTATGACTATCAAAGTCACCCCGGAATTTAAACTAAGAATTTTTAAAGAAACTATTTTTCTAAACACTATTGAAAAAAACTTTTTTTCCAAAATAGTGCATGGACAACAAATGTGTGTGTATCAAATGCAGAGACACTTTCCTTCATTCATTACATTGTGGACCATCATTCAGTGAGGTACTCCTGGATTTTAGCTTCTGAAAAGTGCTTAAAAAGTGCAAAAATGCCTCAGGGCAAGAAAAAGAGGCGGTCCTCACCAGCAGGATCGGCAGATTTGAAGAAGCTAAAGAATGCCGAAGCGCTACCTGCAAAGCCAGGCAGTTTGAGCAAGGACGCTCAAAATTCGTCTGGAAACCAGTTCGCTACCCTCCCTGTGGACGTGAGCGAGAAGGAAGAATTTGAACGACGGGAAAAGTTGCCACCCATTTTTGTGAAAACATCGTCATCGGATTCGGTGCGTAAGTGGCTGACCGGGTTTATCAAATCTGGTGCTTTACGAGCTTCCATTCGCTTGTGTGCTGATGGACTCAAAATTCTGCTACCTACCAGAAAGGATTACAACTACGTTCGGGATTTCCTGAACAACACAAAGATTGAATACTACAGCCATGACGATCCAGGTAAACGCCCCATGAAACAGGTCCTCCGAGGCCTGTATGACATGGATGTGAGTGTGCTGAAAGAAGAGCTCAAAACTCTTAAGTTGAATGTGATCGAAGTCTTCAAGATGACGAGACACAACAAGGACATCAAGTATCGTGATCAACTGTACCTGGTTCATCTCGAGAAAGGATCGACAACGCCGTCTGAGCTGAAAGCAGTTCGGGCTATTTTCAACATCATCGTGACTTGGGAACGTTATCGTCCAGTGCACCGTGACGTGACACAGTGTTCGAACTGCTTGCAGTTTGGACATGGTGGAAGGAACTGTTTCATCAAGAGTCGTTGTGCAACCTGCGGAGGTGAGCACAACACACAAGCTTGCGAAACAATCAACGAGAACATCGAAGCGAAATGCTTCAATTGCGGCGGCGACCATTCTACCAAGAATCGAAGCTGCCCAAAACGTGCTGAGTTTGTAAAAAATCGGCAGCAAGCGACGACGAGGCAACAACCAAATCGTCGCAAAACACCACCAGCATACA
This sequence comes from Culex pipiens pallens, assembly GCF_016801865.2. NCBI lineage: Eukaryota > Metazoa > Arthropoda > Insecta > Diptera > Culicidae > Culex > Culex pipiens. The sequence goes on from NC_068939.1 coordinate 44,626,411, forward strand.
CGGACGTGGATTTTCCTGCTTTGGCGTCACAAGGAGCAGGATCTACTCGAGTGGTCCCAAATCTGCAGCCATTGCCGTTGAATCAGCGGCAAAGAGTTGCAGAGCATACAACACCTCCAGGCTTCAGTCAGCAACCGAGGGAAAACCAACCAACATCAACGGGTGAAGGCAGTAGTGACCTGTTTTCACCACAAGAACTTCTGAACATTTTCATAGAGATGACAACAACACTGCGTGGGTGCAAAACTCGCCAGGAACAAGTAAGAACTCTTGGAGCATTCATCTTAAAATACAGTTCGTAGTTCACTCGTTCTAGTGATTTTGAATATTCCAATGGATTTATTTTTTTAGTTTTAGGTTAGGATTAGCTGTTAAAGTGATTTTTTTTCTTTTTTACCCAAATGTATTCAATTCAATGCAATAATGTAAAACAATTTGAAGCAAATAAATAAATGTGATCAGTTAATAATAAAACGAAAAATACAACAAAGATGAAGTGCATTAGGCCATACCACTTATCATGTAAAAGAAATGTAATTATTATAAGAATGTTCAATAAAGACCTATTTAATTTAAAAAAAAAAGACACTTTCCTACAGTTTTAATTTTTGGACATTGTTGATCGAACAGCTGGTTGCTGAGATACGTACTTAAAATGGGATTTTAAGTTAAAACTTTTGTGAAATTTTCTGCTCTTTTCTATAAAAATAATTTCAAAATTTAAGGGGTTACATACATGTAAAAAATCTCAAAAATTCATATTTCCGATTATTTATTAAATCCTTTCATAAGATGATTTCCAATCACTCCTGAAAGTTTCATAAAGATATTTCATGATTTAAGTGAGTCGAAGACGATTTCAGTTTAAAGTTTTGCCATGTGCAAAGCGAACCGTCAAACTTTGTGAGCGTGTTTCTCAAAACACCGAGTTGATTTACTGGTGCCACGATATCTCGAGATGGGATGGACCAAATTGGCTGAAATTTGGAGTGAGGACTCTCAAGACATATCCCGTGTGCATGACGAAGCCCGATTTTGAAATTTAGGTTTTTAAAAAATTACAAAAATCAAAAACTGTTGATTTTTTATATGAAAAACAGAAAAATATTTTTATCATTTTTTAAAATAAACTTTTTGAGAATCGGCCTTCGTCATGCATACTGGACCCGTTTAGTGAGTCTAAACCAAAATTTTTAGCCGATTTGGTCAACGCAGTGTTGAGATATCGTGGCACCCGTTTTTTGAAACTTCTAACTTAAAATAGCTATATCTCGGCAATGGTACATCCAAATGTCTTCATATTTATTTTGTTAATAGATGAAAATGTATATTTTAATGCCCTGAAAACAAATCTAAAAAAAATTTGGTGTGTGCCCATACCAACCCTTGACATTTTAGCCAATTTACATGTATGTAACCCCTTAATCCCAACATTCGAAAATGTCACAAAATAAGTGTTTTGAACCCTTTTAAAAGGTTATTCTTGATTCTATAAATTTGATTTTTTTTCGAAGGCAAAGAACAGAAAATTACATGAAAATTTAATTTTTTTTATTGAAAGTCGAAACATTCGCTAATTAGGTGACACTGAGAAAAACTTGTTTTTTTTTTAAACACATTTAAACTTTAAGAGGCTGTAACTCACCAATCATTAGTCCGATCAGCAATATAAAAACATGAAAATTATAGGAGTTTTATTTCGATTTTTTTGTCTGGGTGCCTTTTTCCTATTCCCAGACCAAATGTGATCCAAACTTTAGAATTTTTAACTTATCGCTGGATTGTTGGAAGTAGAACTGAATTAAAATACTTTAGAAATGGTATATTTTTATGTATGCAATTTTTGTACAATTAATATTCCAAACCCGTTCAACTTAAAAAAATATATCACTCTATTGAGTGTTTGAATGAAGTGTAGCGGGATAAACTGGTAAAGTTTGCAATTTATGTGTAACAATTTTCACTAAAAGCACCATGCAACTCCATTGCTTAGAACTTCCTCCCTCAAGCGCAAACGCATGGTCCTCCACTGATGGTTGCAACATTTTTCGTTGTTGCATATTTACGTCCTCAACTTGTGCAACGTGTAATGACTGAAATTCCTTTCCATCACTACTCCCCCTATCTCTTTCGCTCTGTCTCTATGCTACGAATGACTTTCTTATCTAAACATTCAGCACCACGAGAGCCAACTCACAGTGCCGATTCACCCACAGGCAGAAGCGAAAGGACCAAAAGTAGCACACAAAACAAAAGCAGTCATTCAAAATAACATCGACTAAACCGCATACATTATAGCGAAAATAAGAGAAATAGCAACAACAAAAATGTAGCAGCAGAGTGAGAGATGATATTAATACTGCACAACTCTCTTGTTGCTTTTGATACACTTACTTAAGTGCAGCAGCAGCAACAACAACTGAACTAAAGGACTGATTCACGAAACGACTCTTCGACTTGCGACGACCCGACGACGACGACGGCGATGTTGATGTTGGTGTGTCTCTTTTGCGTGTCGTGTGCGACGGCACTGTGATTAGTTTCATTCATGCCAGTGTTCAATTCGGACGCGTTTTCGTATACACTCTTAATGAGAGTTGCTTTTTTCTTTGTTTCGTGGTATTGGTGGTGCATTGTTTGTTGCTCGACAACAACAAAAAAAGAAGCGCGGCTTAATTCGCCAGTGAGAAACCGCGTGGTGCGAAAAAAAAAGCAAAGAGAGAGAGAGATAAAGAGCAAGAGTGATTCTCTCTTTGCTCTCATTCGCGAGTGAGCGGTGCTTGTTCGCGGAAAATTTTCGCTCGCAGGAGAAGCGGTGGAAAAATGGGCGCCAAATTGAAAAATTGCTGGAAAAACGCAACCGGTGCGATTTGACGTCTGCGCAAAGCGTGGCCCCGAGAAATGAAAGAAGTTTCAAACAAGTTTGAATCGGCAAAATAAACAACAAACAGAAATTGCCCCGCGATAGTTGTAATGATCGATTGTGTGCTGTTTTATGGCGAATCGAATGAGGAGAGAGAGAGAGTGAAAGAGAGCACGTGAGAGGGTACTTAAAGTGTAAATCGAACCAAATGTGGTTGTTACATATGTGCAATGCCGCGGGTAATTTGCTTATACACTCGGAGTAAAGTTGATTAATTCAATTATACTAGCTGTTGTGCAGAAACGGAGAATTGTGTCAGTTGAAGTTTAAAGTTCGAATAAGGTGCCATACAAGTTGTTACAAATTACGTTACAAAATAAAACACAAAGCAACAAAACCAAGTCCTCGTGTGCCGGTGGTGTCTCACCGGCGTTGGACAACTAGTTCTTCTTCCCCCCCACTTTGGTCCCAATGTGGATGATCGTCAAGAGTGAAGCTCGGCGAAGACAGCAGCAGCAACAGCAGCAGCATCGTCAGAACTGGGGCGACTATTCACGGACAGTAATGGAATTCAGTCGAATGGTAAATATTGATTTTACATCCAAACCGTTGCAATCCGCGCTGGCATTGTGTGTGGAGACTCAGCACAAAAGTGAATAAATCAATCCAAGAGGGAAACTTTTTAATGTACCCAGGAGAATGGCTAATAAAAGCTTGCAAAAGTTATCGAATTAGATTAAGTGCAGCGAAAGAGAGGGCACGCAAGAAAAATTGTTGATTGCTCTTTAGATATCCTCTCCACAGTGTTTTGTCCTGATTGTACGTTCAAAGAACAGGAATTTCTCACTCGTTGCCGATCAAATCGCTTGAATAACTTCTCGCAGCTATTCGAATCGTTTTTGATTATTAGCTTGGTGAGTGACACTCACCGAAGAGTCACTCGGCACTCGTTTGGCCTGCACTACCACAGTTAGCCGTAAATTTGAGTTTTACTTCGTGGAAGTTGTTGTCACATGTGTCTTCGATGTTTTGTAAACAAAATGTATCCAAACAGTATTTGAAAACACTGATTTTGTGCAATCGAATCAACGATTAAAACACAGCCTCGCAGACTGTTCTGAATCTGCTTAGGAGACAGAGCGCCAATGACATAATCGCCGATATGAGTGAGAAGGAGAGCACAAGAGAGAGCGAGTATTCAATAGGGGTCGGTCTGGGAGTGATAAACGCCAGAAAGCCATCAGAGGAGGTTTGCGTCGTGTCCGATTTGTGTTCGCTAATGGAGGGGAGGCCTATTTAAAAAAATCTGCACTTTTGAAAGAAAAACTTGGTTTAAGCTTCTGTTGCTTTTTGTTATTTTATTTTATATTTTTCAACCGATTATTTTAGGTTTCTTCTAAAATATTTATTTGAAGAATATTGTAAGAGTACCGAAGAATGTCTGTGAATGCCTGTAAATATATATATATTTGTTTTGCTGTCTTGTAAACATTCTTACATATATATAGTCCAGACTCGAAATAAAAACTAACTTAATCCACCTATGTGGTTGGAGCCTTCCTCACTTATTACCAACAATGGCTGATATGATGGAATTGTACAAAAATTTCATCTATTTTTAAGATCCGGAATAAAACAGTACATAAATATCACTTAAGTGGCCATATCTCGAGACAGGGTTGCCAGATCTTTAATGTTTTAGACTCGTTGGAAAGGTCTTTTGATAACCTAACCAACGATGGGTTGGATGGTGGATCCGAACATAGTTTACATACATTTAAGTGAGATCCGGCATCCAAAAAGTACATCAATATCACTTAAGTGGCCATATCTCGAGACAGGGTTGCCAGATCTTCAATGTTTTAGGCTCTTTGGAAAGATCTTCTGATAACCTAACCAACGATGGGCTGGATGGTGGATCCGGACATAGTTTACATACATTTAAGTGAGATCCGGCATCCAAAAAGTACATAAAGTACTTAAGTGGATATATCTCGAGACAGGGTTGCCAGATCTTCAATGTTTTGAACTCATGGGAAAGGTCCTTTGATAACCTAACCAACGATGGGTTGGATGGTGGATTCGGACATAGTTTACATACATTTATGTGAGATCCGGATATATGTGAAAACACATTTTTATACATAACTTTTGAACTACTTATCGAAACTTCAATCTGTATAAAACTCGATCTATGGGACCCTAAATCAAGTCGAATGCAACAGGTTCGGGTCAAATCGGTTCAGCCAGTGCCGAGAAACATGAGCTAGTTTGTTGGTCACATACATACATACTCACACACATACACACAGACATTTGTTCAGTTTTCGATTCTGAGGCGATATGTATACATGAAGGTGGGTCTACGACGTTTTTATACAAAGTTCATTTTTAGAGCAGGCCTTACCTCAGTGAGGAAGGCAAAAAAGACACAACAAATCCAAAAAAAATGATTCTGACAGTTTTGAAGTTTTTTAATTCAAAAATATTGAAAAACTCCAAAACAGTAAAATTTTCAAATTCTTTCATTTAATTTTAAATTTACTAACCTTTTAACTCTCAAAATCTTGAATTCTTTTATTCCTGAACTCTTAAAATCCTTATTTTGAATATCTCAATTCCCTAAATTCTTAAATCTGAATTTCCAAGATTCTTAAATTCCCATATTTAATATTAAAATTCTTAAGTTCATAAATTCTTAAGTGCCAAAGTAGACATTATTAAATTTTGTTTTGTAAATTTTGAATTTTGGATTCTTGAATGCTTATTAAAATTATATTTTCTCTGATTTTTATTTATTCATTATGAAGTATTAGAATTTTGGGTGTTCTCAACTATTAAATTTGTGATATTTATAATTTTTCTGACCTTTTATATGCATGAATTTCTAAATTTTAGAACATTATTTTTTTCTATTTCAAAATTTCTGGGTTTAATTTTTTTTAGGCTTTGCTTTTATTTATTTTTTATGTTTTAAATATTTCTTCCAGAAAATTAAATGAAAATTGTTAAGATTTTCCTTTTGTTGAGTGCATTTCGTGTAAAAATCTAAGTCGCTCCTTTGTATTACAAAATTCGCCATTTTCCTTATATTATATGTAGAATTAGTAATTTTTGCGTTTCTCTTTGTTTCGTCATCCGTGTCTGTCGCGGATGACCTTGAACGGCCATGATCGATGACGACCAACTTTTTCAAAACTTTTTTTTTCGTAAAATCGCGATAACTCGTGATGTAGAACTTTGTAGAACATTGCTACACTCTAAAAAATAACCCTGCAAAGTTAGAAAAAACATGAAATTTTAAAATGAAAAATTTTGTTCTAAATGAAAAAATGACCCTTCTGGGTCATGTAGATTCGAAAAGTACATTAAATTTTCCATGAAATGACATGTTCCAAAATTTTTACAGTTAAGTAATGGAAAATGGGAGAATTTTTAAAACTTTTTCAGTGTTTTTATCCGATGAAAAATCCGTTTTTTCGGAATTCTGAGTACGCCATCAAATCGGGCGTCTAATTTTATATATAAGTCCATTTGACACCAAATTTCTATCTCATCACCGTTCAGGCTGCAAATTATTGAAAACACCTCTTTTTTCGGCATGTTCAAAAATGGAAGGGGTCGTACCGCCCCTCCGTCATGAGATATCAAAAAACGGACCTCGGATTCGTGATCAGGGACAAAAGTTACCCCTTAGGACAAAGTTTCACGCAAATCAAAGAGGGGTGGGGGCAACTGCTGTGTGAGTTGGCGGAGAATTACCCATAGACAATATTTTTAAAAACCCGATGTATTTTTCAAGAACTAGTAATGTTGAAAATAATGCAAAAACTTTTAATTAGCAAATACATATTATCAAAAATTAAAGGTGGCCAAAAACGCTCTTTTTTAGGAGCCGCTTATTTTCGTTCGCTCATTAAAAAGAACCGCTCTTTTGAACGGCTCTTTTGCTCCTTCCTCACCTTACTGAGGAAAGGCTATAAAATCACTCGAAAAATGAACTTCTTAATTCGACCTCGTAGACCCACCTTCACGTATACCTATCGACTCAGAATCATGTTCTGAGCAAATGTCTGTGTGGATGTGTGTAGGTGGGTGGACAAAAAAATTGTCACTCGATTATCTCCGGACTGGATGAACGGATTTTGACCGTATTAGTCTCATTCGATCCGTCTTGGGGTCCCATAGATCTCTATTTAAAATCAGCAAGTTTAGTTAAGTACTTCAAAAGTTGTGCTAAAAAAACGATTTTGGCGTATGTCCGGAAGATTGTAAAAAGGGTGGTTTTTGCAAGAAACCCTATCATGTTATACATTTTCAGAAAGGTATTAAAAAGACCTTTCCAATGATTCCAAAACATTGACGATCTGACAATCCTATCAAAAGTTATTAGCACTTAAGTGTTATTTATACACTTTTTGGAGGCCGGATCTCAGATATTTCAGTAAAAATGATGTCCGGGTCCATCATGCTACCTATTGTTAGTTAGATAATCGAAAGACCTTTCAAATGAGGCTAAAACATCAAGGATCTGTCAATCCTATCAAAAGTTATTGGCACTCAAGTGTTTTTTATACACTTTTTAGATGTCGGATTTCAGATATTGTGATAAAAATATTGTCTGAATCTTCCATGCGAACTATCGTTAGATAGGTTTTTTATCAGACCTTGCCGATGAGCCAGAAATATTGAAGGTCTGCGAACCCTATCAAAAGAAATGTGTAATAAAGTTGATTTGTTAAACATGTTAAGGGGGAATGTTGCTATTTTTACTGAATGTATTGACTTTATGAATGTGAGGAAGGCACCAATCACCTAAAGGTGGATTAAGTAACGTTTTTTAAGAATTTTTAATTTTATTAGTTATTTCAAATTGGACTTTTATAAATTATTTGATAAAACAAATTAAAATTGAAATCGAGAAGATGCCCTTGGAAACCATAAATCTTGGTGGACTCTTTGTCAAGATTTCTACTCGAACCTAAACATTCGAGTAATTGAATGGCATCCAAACTTAAATCTAGGATGCTGGAAAAAATGTTTTTAATTGCGTTTATTTCTGCAAGAATTGAACTAATGCTGATGTTTTATTTGAAGAAAATATTCTGTGAACTCTTTTCTACATTCTGATTTAATCGATTATGTCTATAAACGCTAAAGTTTAATCGGACAAAAGGGTTTATTTTTTTTTTTCAAACATTTCTGAACTATTCAGTAGATTTTTGGTAATATTTTACAAATTATGCAATTTGAAATGCTTAAATTCGTATTCTGGTAATACTTTAGTGTACAATGATTTTTTTTTTTCATTTTGTTTAGACAATCATTTACTTTTGAGATAAATTTTTATTTGCATTGAAATATTTGAAAATGCATTTTCAATTCTCAAAACCAAATTTAAAACCATTTTTTTTTTTAAATTCAATAAATTATATTTCTAACATAAATTTGAACCGCGGTTCTTTTTTTCTGAGCCACGGTTCGTTCGCTCTTTTTAGTGAACCGGCTCTTTGAGCGGCTCGCTCTTTTTTTGCCCACCTCAAAAATACTACTCATGTTGAAAAAAATGCAAAAAACTCAAAAAACATAACTTTTTTAATTTCTTAATTTATGTTTTTCATTCTTCAAAATGTTCATTTGGCCTCCTTAAACAAATAATAAAACGCGTGTCAGCCGAGCAGTAGTGCTACGGGATAGACTCATCAGTATGTTTGTACTGTCTGTACAGTTTTGATCACGCTTTACTCTTCATAAATGATTTAATACTAAAACTACTAGTTGGAACAAATTATTACGTTGAACGAATTTGAAAGATAACAGGACATCGCGTGAACTTTTGTGATTAAATTAAAACAATAACTTAGACGAACTTAACCGGCGGCGTGCCTTCCGATTAACGATGATTGAAGAGGACAAACTCATATTATCAAAGAAACTGCTCATGTTGAAAAAATGTAAAAAAAAACGAAAAATTTACTTTTTAAATTTCTATATTTATTTATTTATTTATTCTATTCATTCATCAAAAAACGTTTCATGATTCGTATTTTTTTCCATGATTGATTACCCGAAGTCTCATACAAACCTTCGGATAATCGAAACCTCGGATAATCGAGTCTGGACTGTAATAACATTTTTGAAAGCAAAACATTGAGCTTTGATGATGACATTTCATAAATCAGCAAAAATGTGTAATTTTGGAAGGTGTAAAATTGCAAAGTTTAATATTATCTCTTTTACGATGTAATATTACCTCAGTTTAGATTGAAAAAGTGGCACTACACCGGAAAATTGGTAAATTTAAGCATTTCTAGTGACAGAGTTACACACCTTTTCTGACAGTAAAGATGTACTCATTTCCAAATGTAATAATACCATGATGTTTTTACCTGTGTAGAAAACTTGAATTAAAAAAATACATCTATCAGATACAAATATTATTCGAAATCCGCTCTACTTCTGCTTCTGCTATACATAATGTTTTGCAACGCATCCTCTCATCTTTTATGCTCCAAATATGACACTTCCTCCCTTTTGCCGGTTCCATTTCTCAAGTGTGCAGTAAGATGACACTTGTGCGTGTGTGTGTTTATCTGAAAGCAGAGAACCATCGTCCAGCCAGTCGACTCCGAAATGGCACTTCTTATCGTAAACTTTAATATCTCTCTCTCTTCACGTCTGCACGACCGGTACACATGTAGATGCCTCATAAATGGAACAAATCCAGCGATACTTACTGGCTGCCCACACATGTGATGCTGAAAATGTGAACGCACGAAAAGCAGCATGTATTTAAATTAGTGTTGCACGAAACTATCCCTTCCCTGCTTGCGTCATAGATCTGGTCGTCCCCTCTTGAAGCTGGGTTTGGAGCAGGATTTGTTTGAATGACACAGAGATAAATTGTTTATCTTTGGTATTTTATTATCAAAGTATGGTATGAGTGTGCATTGTATACTGAATGTTGACATTTTCTGAATAATACAACAAACCTCGTACATTGAGAGATTTAATCAAAAATGAATTGAATGCTTATTCTCTTTGCTTCGTGCAGTAATGGCATCAGCATCGGTTGCTTCATGAATAAAATTCTCTGTTTATATACTATGTACGAGTATAAACTTTCAAGTATAATTCCATTCCGCATTTGAGAGTGAATTTTAAACAAACGAACACAGTCACACAGAAGTACTAGGCATCATCAGCAGTTATGGACCGTGATAGAAAAGTTAGAAGTTTCTAATGTTATTTGCATACATTCAAAAGACACATAAGCTCCCGACTCTGGAGCCGGTCTCGAAACTCACTTTAGATATGGCAATTTATTCTATTCATGTTCGCTCATTGGGCAAAAGTAAACAGAGAACTCTTTGACCACACTTCTCGTCGAGAGATACCTCCTACTAAGAGTGAGATGCTCATGCTAAGGATTGATAGGATCTGCTTCGTATACCCTTTCTTCTACACACCATAACCACCTTACCTTTCCCATTGTTTTGCAAAAGTCGATTTGCAAGAAAATGGCTATTATTACAAACGATAAAAGACAGAGACAGCTCGGCACACAAAGGCGGTCTTGCTCTGTTTTATTTTATTTTTTTTCGAAAATGCTGGTAATCGACACACACAATCGTTAAAAGTTTACCATCTCCATTAAGCGAGAGTGAGAGAGAGAGAGAGCGAGATAAAACACAAAGCAGACAGAGCGAGATGGCCAGACACCAGAACCATCAAGAACAGAAACAGCCAACTAGACTGTATAACGGTTGAATATAATAGCAATAAAATAGAAATAAATTTATAAATTAATAAAAATTCTGCGCAGTCGCAGTTCGAAGCTGGTGAGTTCTTCTCGGGAAGAGCTAGAGCCGGGTCGGGACGAAGACGATGTTCTCTGGGTGAGCAGCTCCAAGATTCCAAGACGGAATTTGTGGATGAGATCCGTGTTCTGCAACGTTCCAAGCTTGTTTCACCTGACGTTGATAGATTTGGGGGAAGGGGAAAGATATTTATTTTATTTCTCTCAATTTTTAACAAAGTTTAAAAAAATAATAATGTTGAATTAGATTTTAAAAGAATATTTTACAAAATAATTCATCTGCTAAAAATCCTAAAACCCGGGAGTTCAAACTGTCAAAACGCTTATCCGCACTTTTCGCGTGATGGTCCAGATTTTTTTCTGAATTTCGCTGCCGACGCAGCGTTTATTGGATTAGAAACACACAAACATGCAAAATTAAAGAATTTACAAATTTCAGGGTAAAATGAAGATTTGAGATATTTTTTTTTTCAAAAGCATTGGGGAAAAGTTTCGAGTTAAATAAGTTATTTACAAACATCCAAAGTTTTCTTTTTTTTTTTGAAAATGTTCTATAAACTGTTGTCCTTCATTTGTTTATAGGACCTTATCAAAACAAAACTTTAGACATCTTCTTTCTTCGAGTTCTTGAAATTATGTACGGTGTCTTTTTTGCTTTTCTTTTCAAATGTTATTCAGGTTCTTGTCTTAAACTTTGCCGTTGTGCTGTGTTGTGTAAAAGTACAAGAATTCATTTCTAAGGTATACAGTACTTGTTCGGTAACTGGGCTGAGAACGTAGCCCAGTCACCGAATGCTGCTGAACAAAAAAATACGAGGGGACCACCGAGCATAATATTTTTCTGATGAAATATAAATATAACAGTTACTCAAATTTATTTACAAAACCGGCTCCGTGGCTTAATGGTTACGGCTTCTGTCTCACAAGCAGAAGGTTCATGGATCAAATCCCGGTCGGTACTTTTGAAATTTGGAATCATGAATTTGAGCTTTGAATATAAACAAAAACGAAAAATGAATCAGGTGGGATTCGAACTCACACCTTTGGATTGGTGGTCTGGGACGCTAAGCAGTCGGCCATCAGAAGGTTTACACTCTAGTAGTGAATTGATCCGTAGTGTTGGAACATGCTATCTTCTCATATTAAATACGCGCTGATCCCTGATTTGCCTGACGGGATTGGTGGAAGTCTAAATTTAGATCGAGTTTCCTTCAGATGCTTGCTTCTATGTTTAGGCGGAGCCGAACAATGCCCAGCGACCTCGGACCGCAAGGAGCTCTGTCATTCTGAAATGGGTCGTTGGAAGCAGCGCGAGGGCTATCACCACCTAATACCCGGGACTGAGATAAGCTGTATCAGCGTTCGGCATGTAAACAGTCTGATACAAATTATACTTTCCCATAATTTCGCTACCGGTTAGCGGGTATTGGATTGGACCACACACACACACAACAGTTACTCAAATTTATTTACAATGCTTATTATTCATGTTTCTTTAATTGTGACTTGAAATTGAATAAAAGTTTTTTTTTTGAAAATGATTTTTACATCTATTAACCCCTCGGTCATTTCGGTTTGTTTTGGTTTTTGACGTTTGTCTGCTTTTTAACTGGGCTACGGCCCAGTTATCGAGTGCACAGTTAAAAAGCAGCCCAGTTAAACAACGCCCAGTTACCGAACAACTACTCTACACAGTATTTTTTCTGTAAACTTGGAAGGAGTAAAATTGGATGGTGTAATATCACCTCAATTTAGACTGATAAGTGACATTACAACGAAAAAGTGGTAAATTTACACATTTTTAGATGGAAAATAATGCATTTTTTCTGACATAAAAGATATACTAATTACCAGGTGAAACATTATCATGATATTTTTACTGTGTAATTAAAAAATAAGTATAACCTTCTATAAACATTGTTTATATTTCTTACATTTAGATTAAATTTTCAAGAGGTCCATGGGAAACCCATGGCACATAGGTTTTTTTTTCTACATATTTAGGTCACAGACAAACAGACGTAAATTATACTTTTTTTTTAAACAAAAATCAAAATTTTCAAATCAACATTTGATATGGTCGAAAATAAGTATTGAGGTTTTGCAGCGCGACTTTGTTTCAAATGTAGGTGGCGCCAAAATGAGGTTACTTGCCAAAAATCGTATTCCTTTCTGCTGGATTGAAGAACAAATTCGCTTATTTCTCATGATTCCCTGCATCAATCTTAATGAAACTGGTTGCAAAAGACGAGAAAAATTTTTTGCTTTAAAATAATGAATATCAATTTTTGGGCGCGCAAAAGTTTGTGACCTTTTTCTTTAAAAAACATGTTTTGAAACACGAAACAATTAGTTTCCCCGTATATATCAATGAAATAAACAGTTAGATAGTTGATAACAGATGTGTTAACGTACATTCAACAATTTTTATTGATTTTTGACAGACTTTCTTGCCAAATAGTCCAAATCACTATCTTTTTTCTAAATTTAAAGTTTTCTTATAGAAAAATCAAACAAATATTGGAAAGTTGTAGGGTACGTTATCCATTAGTGGACCCCTTTCCTATAGTGGACCCTCTGAAGTGTTTTTGATGAAAAAATCAATAAAATCCCAATTTCAAGCGTGTTTTTGTCAACAAATCTTTTATTTGGCATGTTCAGCATAATTTAAAACAATGTTGGCTGACATTGACGTGTCCTTTCAGCCAAAATAAGTGTTTTGAGTTCGACATCTGGAATCAGCCATGGCCACTAGCATTTTCACAACAAAACTGCATTTATATTTAATGATTGAATTAACTATCCAATCATTTTTTGACTGATTATTCAACTTCAGCAGGTCGAAATAATGTAAGTTTAAGAAACTTTACTAAAATAAAGCGAAGAACTGCTCATTTTCGAGCAAAAAGTAGGGGGGTCCAATATAGGACAACGAAAATCTAAACTTTTCCAAAAGTGGACCCCTGTTAATTTAACTTACAAAAATAAAGAAAACTGTGTATTTAAGCAAAAGTTTCTCTTAAATATACAATAAATGCTTGTTGTAATCAACCTAAACGCATATTTTTTTTCAATTATGAGTATAAATATAGCTGTTTTCATGTTAAAAGTACCAAATATGCTGAAGCCGAAAGAATTTATAATTAATCAAAACTTTAGTTAATGGGACTTAACTGAAGCATCATAGTTGCAGTTTGAAATGATATTTTATAATAGTAAATCAAGAACAAAACATTTTTTTTTAAATAAACATGCGTGGTTTTATCAGCAACTGTAAACAAATCTATTGTTTAGTTTCGGTCAATCATTTATGTAATTAATATGGAAAAAATTGCATCAAAATTACTTTTTTGAATTATTTGTATGTTTACAGTGGTTTTTGAAACGTTTTCTCTGATCTTTTTCGGAAATAAATGTGTTTAAATGTCTGTTAGGTTTTTTTGTTGTTTAAAGCCAAATTTGTTAACAAAACATATTTGTTCATGATGAAAAGTGAGCAAAATCCATCTTTTATTCATTATATCTATCATTAGACCTACACAATGCATCAAAACATCAAATATCGGTTAAATTAGGTATAAAAATAACAGTTTGCCTATAGTGGACCCGGGTCCACAATCGGATTATGGACCCGGGTCCACTATAGGAAAAGGGGGTCCATAACAGGCAAAAAAAACTTTTTTTTTTCAAATGGCTATTTTTCTGCTCAAAAACAAAAAACTGATGAAACAAATACTCAAAATTGTTCAAAACACTCCAGATTCCATTATTTTGTTCAAAGGGTTATGAAAAAGTGCTTAAAATATTGAAAATTTGTGAAAAATGTGCTTCGGCTCTACTAGGGGGTCCACTAATGGTTAAAATACCCTACACCAAATTGTTGCAAATAATTTTTCTCATCCGAATCCGGCATAAGTTTCATAAAAATGTTGATTATGAAGGAAAAAACATTTTTTTTTTTCAAAAAATCTTAGGTTTACGCTATTTGTTCATAGGTGGCGACATGTTTCTTTTAGCTTTTCTGCAAATTCTCTATTCATTTTTAACTTTTTTATTATTCATGTTTATTTGAAAAATTTTAGAATATTTTTTTTCGAAAATTGCAAATCTGACGTTACGGTCTTCAATGTTTTTGATGTAAATTTATATGAAGTTTTCTGATCTAATCGGGAAAGAATATTTTGAGAGATGGTCAAGCTTGGTCAATAACTGTTACAGGTAAATAAGCCACGTTTTCAACTATTTTAATTGTTCTGAAAGCTTGAAAACAGTGCATGGTATCGAAATTTATGTTAAGTACTTTTCGATTGCCGTTCAAGAGCCAAACGACATGTGACACCTAGTGTTGAGTAGCAGAACAGAGCGAGGAATGTCGATTGAAATTTCCGCCCTTTGAGGTTATGTATGCGAATTCTATTTTGTTAAATTCCAGCGTTCAAAACAACTTTTGACCAAAAATTCGAGCTGATACTTTGTTAACTTTTGATGCTCTATCATTCTAAACAATATTATTTTTCAAAATTATTTTTTTTCCAAATTTTTTTATTGCGTTAATTTATAGAGGGCAAAAAGTTTACATTCCTACTACTTGAATTTTTTCTCAAAAGTTGTTCTAAGAGCTGTAAATTCAATTTTAAGTTTGCATTCCTATGTAACCGAAGAGCGAAAATTTGAATCGTCATTCTTCGATGCTTTGCGCCATCTGTCGAAATTTTTGAGCTTTTAATCGCGAATTGAGCATTTTTTTTCTACGAAAAACTTTACTTCTCTTGTTTTATGTTTTTCTTGTTTCATTTTTAGTATTTTAATTTGCATTTATCTTGTTTGGTTTATGTTTGTTTTTGTTAGTATTTGGCCTATTCTACCACCTCATATCATTACATTTTGACTATCTAATTTTTTAATGTTTTTACAGTCACTATTTGAATTTTTGGCTTGTTTTTCATATTTTCTGCTATAAAACGGCACGATTATCATTTAAATTGTAAATAAATGCGTAGAGGCATAGTTTGGGACACTAGAAAAATTACAGCATACATCTTTTTATTTAAAATATAGGTAATGTTAATAAAAAACACAGCCAAAGTTGACCCCTAACAAAATTTCATTTTTAAAAACATTGGCAAAGTCACATAAAATAAGTAAAACTTCCAACTCATAAATTTTGAAGTTCTTCTTTCCAATGCAGTTTAAAGATCAAAAATTGGATGAAAAATTGTTTTTTGGAGATTTTTTTAAATTGAAGCCCGTCTAAAGGCGGGGTTGGGTTGCAGAGGGTTAACCGACTTGTGCTATTGCTCAAAAGATGGCATTTTCTATTATGTACTAACAATGCGAATTTTCAAAAAAATATTTTGGTTATTTTGCTCAAGACATTTTGTGGCGTAAAAAGTCCAATTAAAAACGTTGCTTAATCCACCTTTAGGTGGGTGGTGCCTTCCTTACATTCATAAAGTTAATACACTACAGAGCCTCAAAAAAGAGTATAAATAAGACTTATTTTTATCAAAATATCTGAGATCCGGCCTAAAAAAAGTGTATAAATAACACTTAAGCGCTTATAACTTTTGATAGGGTTGTCAGATCTTCAACGTTTTGGGCTCATTGGAAAGGTCTTTTGATTACCTATACAAAGACAGGTCGCATGATAGATCCGGACAACGTTTTCATCAAAATATTTGAGATCCGGCCTAAAAAAAGTGTATAAATAACACTTAAGTGCTTATAACTTTTGATAGGGGTTTCAGATCTTCAACGTTTTTGGCTCGTTGGAATGGTCTTCTAAATACCTTTCTAAAAATGTATAGCATGACGGGTTTTCTTACAAAAACCACCCTTTTTACAATCTTCCGAACTTTATTCGAAATCGTTTTTTGAGCATAACTTTTGAAGTACTTTACAAAACTTCATAATATTAACTAGGGTCTTGTGGGACCCCAAGACGGATCGAATGAGACCAAAACGGCCAAAATCGGTTCAGTAAATCCGGAGATAATCGTGTGCATATTTTTCGGTGCACGGACTCACATCCAGACACACGCACAGACATTTTTTCAGAATTTGATTCTGAGTCGATAGGTATACGTGAAGGTGGGTCTACGAGGTCTAATAAAGAAGTTCATATTTCGAGTGATTTTATAGCCTTTCCTCATTGAGGTGAGGAAGGCAAAAAGGGTATGTTTTTAAGAGTGTAATTTTGTTCTGAATTGTTCTAAGCAATCGATCAAAAAAACTGTTTTCAAGGTAACGAATTTTGTTTCAATGTTTTTCAATAGCCTTTTTGTATGGACGGTTACAAAAATTGTTCGAAGACTTGTATGGACAAACTAATGATGCACACAATCAATTTTTTTTATCGTAGAAATATTACACACAAGGTTTCATCCAAACCAAAAAATACAAAAATTAGATTTAAAAAAAATAAGTCATTTTTTAGAGAATTGGTCAGTGGCGTGACAAAACAAAATATTTTAGAGACACCCTGTGTATTGATTCCTTATGCAAAATTAACCATCTGTGGTATTGTTGAGCCAAATCGGTTAAGGTTAAAAGGCTTGGAACGTTAAATTCGATAAAAACAAATCATTTCACGCAAAAAATCTTTTTGCTTTGCACTCTTCGTCAAAACTGTAGAATTTTAGATTCCACATAATAATCTCACTCTTGATCAAATTTTGGTTAATTTTTTGTTCAAGTTGCTTTAGATAATCGAACTTCGGATAATCGCGGAGGGTGAGAAGCTTTTGCAACACCTAGAAACTTCCAAATAAATAGTGATTAATAAAGCTGAAAATCGGCTACACGCAAGCTTCGAATGAAAAAGTATTTGAACATTTAAATAATTATTTTATGAGTTGGAATTCTAAAATGAGATTTATAATGCACTCAGATTACGTTGAGGTTAAGTTAAGTACTCACTCACGCCGTAAAACAAAATGATAACATATCTGATCTAATCAATCACAACGGGTTTTTTGCCCTCTTCTTAACAACATTTACTCTTTTACGCGCTCTTATTTTCTCTCTTTGTTTCTATCTCTCTCATTCTCTAGCTTGGTAATAAAATTTCAAAAAACTCAAAATCAATGCCCACAATTTTCAGCACCCCGAAAAATGTGTGTGAGCGGGGATTTTCCCTAAAATCGGCGTTGCTCACCACCCGCCCGCCCCCTTATTTTGGGCTCTTAACTTTGATGAAGCGATCGTAAAATCCGGGCCAAGATAACAACAGTTTTCCCCCCGATTGGTGTTTCGGTGCGACATCGAAAGCGCAGCGTGCTGAAGTTGTTAAATGACTGGCTTGTCGAGGTTTCAAGTGTGTGCATTTTTCGGGATTTAAAATTTCTGTTACATTAGGGTGGTTGAACCCCAAATTATGTTTAGTCTTTTTATTTAATGATTTTTTTACATATTAAGTAAAACTTAGTTTTTTTTTCTATAAGCGAATTTAAAAGTTGAAAAAAGTTTCAATTTAGATCTGAGTAATTCTCGTTGAAAGTGGACCACTATTTACACAAGGTGCTCAAAAATCAAAAGCAATGTACTTTTCCAATAGCCCCCACCAAGTTATGAATGAAACCATGTTTGGTTGGTTGAATTTGTCCTCACCTCGGCGCCACGAAGCTAATACATTTTTTTAAATTGGTAATTTTTTGACTTAGGCGCGTCTACAAAATTGCTAATAACTTTGCAAAACTTCAACGAACCCTTGATGTTTAGGGGTGTTTTGGAAAGGAAATGAGCAGAGCTTTCGAATGCACTTGTCAGAAAAATACCGTTCCATACATTTTTTAGCCATAAAACAACAATGTATTTTTAAAAGTCATTTTTGAAGGCCGGCGCCCCGCTTTATCGAAAAACTGACAAATCCATTCGAAAGCTGAGACGATTTCACATAAAGGACCAATAAATCTAAGGTGTATGTTCCTCCTATCTTTTTTAATCTAATTTTGTATCTGAGAGCGCAGCGCTCCGTTCGTATTTCGGGCGCCCAAAATGTTGCATTTGCTTGCCCCAATTCAAGGTTTTGTCAAACAATATAGGTGCTCACTTTTTAAATGATAGTTTATTGCCCAAGGATCAAGATGCACTATCGATAATTGACCAATATTTAAGTTTTTGGGTTCTGCCAGGCAATTTAATGTCGAAAAGTTGTTTTTGTTTACGTTTTTTGTTGTTAAATGCTTACTTACAATTGGGTGGACATTTTTACAGTAAAACTAATGAATGTAGCATGTAGAAAATTTTACCACGAACATTTTTCTCTAGGAGAAAACGTAATTTCGATACTCCAACGCAAAGATATTTGAGTTTTAGTGAGAAAAAAAGTGCCAATTTTACAAATTTTTCAGAATTAACAAGCACGGCCTATTATTTACATGCGGCATATGTATTGGAAGCCAAAGTATGGTTTCTTATAGTTATTTAGGTCGCTGAATTCGGACCTGCAATCAAATTTCAGGTAAACAGTAAAATTTGGAGCCACACCCAAAAGTTATTTGCGGTAATATGCTGTAATTTTAATCGCTAGTGAATTCGGTCATATTTCATTTTTTGCTCACCTTTAATTTATATTTTACTCACGGATTTTTTTATGGAGAATGTTTTTTTTTTCAAGTTCTGATTGTTTTGAGATTGTCAGAAAACCTCGTTTTGTGAGATGGCTGGTTTTAATGTAAACTTAAAAATAAATGAAAACTCTAGATTTTTTAGGAATTTTTTTTAATGATTTTGGGTACGATTGTTTACGTCTAAATTGACAGTCATTAATTAATGACGATTTCCATAACTTTTTAAGGAATAGGAAAATCGCTTCCAACCATTTTCACTACACGCAAATGACATTTGAGCGTGGCTCAAATCTGGAGCAACATAAGAAAAGGGCGGATAAGCATTTTGACAGCTGAAACTATTTTCAAAACTACAAGACAACACGTAACTTTTTCCCAAAACTCAAAGTGTTAAAAAATAGCAAGTCTTCCCAGCTACCTTCTACCGCAGCTTTCGTTAAATAGTTACCTGTTGTCTCATAATTTGCGAAATAGTTTTAGCTGTCAAAATGCTTATGCGCCCTTTTCAAATGTTGCTCCAGAAATATCACTGTTCACTGTTTACCTGAAATTTGATTGCAGGTCCGAATTCAGCGACCTAAATAACTATAAGAAACCATACTTTGGCTTCCAATACATATGCCGCATGTAAATAATAGGCCGTGCTTGTTAATTCTGAAAAATTTGTAAAATTGGCACTTTTTTTCTCACTAAAACTCAAATATCTTTGCGTTGGAGTATCGAAATTACGTTTTCTCCTAGAGAAAAATGTTCGTGGTAAAATTTTCTACATGCTACATTCATTAGTTTTACTGTAAAAATGTCCACCCAATTGTAAGTAAGCATTTAACAACAAAAAACGTAAACAAAAACAACTTTTCGACATTAAATTGCCTGGCAGAACCCAAAAACTTAAATATTGGTCATTTATCGATAGTGCATCTTGATCCTTGGACAATAAACTATCATTTAAAAAGTGAGCACCTATATTGTTTGACAAAACCTTGAATTGGGGCAAGCAAATGCAACATTTTGGGCGCCCGAAATACGAACGGAGCGCTGCGCTCTCAGATACAAAATTAGATTAAAAAAGATAGGAGGAACATACACCTTAGATTTATTGGTCCTTTATGTGAAATCGTCTCAGCTTTCGAATGGATTTGTCAGTTTTTCGATAAAGCGGGGCGCCGGCCTTCAAAAATGACTTTTAAAAATACATTGTTGTTTTATGGCTAAAAAATGTATGGAACGGTATTTTTCTGACAAGTGCATTCGAAAGCTCTGCTCATTTCCTTTCCAAAACACCCCTAAACATCAAGGGTTCGTTGAAGTTTTGCAAAGTTATTAGCAATTTTGTAGACGCGCCTAAGTCAAAAAATTACCAATTTAAAAAAATGTATTAGCTTCGTGGCGCCGAGGTGAGGACAAATTTAACCAACCAAACATGGTTTCATTCATAACTTGGTGGGGGCTATTGGAAAAGTACATTGCTTTTGATTTTTGAGCACCTTGTGTAAATAGTGGTCCACTTTCAGCGAGAATTACTCATCTTTAACTGTTGACTATTTTCAACGCCCTATCCTATTGAATAGTATCTCGTTAACATATTTCTTTCCTAATAAGAAATAAGCCTCATGTTTATTGAACGAACGACCAAGACGTTCAACCAGAGATCTTTTTGTCACTTGTCTCGGAGCTCATTCCTCTCATACAAGCAAAAAAAAATAAAGACACTGAAAGAAACCTTTATAAGGGCGAACTGATGAATAAATGAAAAATGAAACTAATAATGACCGTCATTGTTTATTTTTGTCACTCACACACATGCGAGGTCGTTAAAGGAGATTGAAAATAACACACATGTGTTACTACTATACTTGTGCTATAATAGTGCTCGAAACCATTTGTGGTATTATCGCTCACTCTCTCGCTCGCACCCTTGCAACTTGTAACACACAAGAAATGGAAAAATAACAATCCGACAAAGGGAGCAGACGAAGGAAAGAAAGAGAGAGAGGTAGCGAGGGAGTGTTTGAAACATACAAGCAAAAGTATAATAACAAACGAACAGAAATAGAAAAGAAAGGAAAAAAAAGATTAAACAAACAATAAAATTCAAAAGAGCGAACGAACTTGGCACGGCGGGAAAGAGACGGGACGGGACGCGAGGAGTCGACTTTGCCAGGGCTCTTTTCGGTATAATATAATGCATGATGGTAGTCTGTATAAGAGAATCAGCAGCACAAGCAGCAGCAGAGACTCTTTTATTATTATAATATAATACCTAAAAGTATAAACGAAGAACGAACACGGTTTTGGCAGCGCTGCCAGCACGGTTGATTTCAGCTAATCTGAGAAGTTTAATAACTTTTAAAATAATTATAGCATTTTTTTTTTAATTTTTGCGTGGAGTACATAACATTTTTCCGATTCTAATATGAATGTGGAATTTGGAATCCTATTTCATATTTTTTAATAATGTAATCGCTTGATTATAAAATTAATTGCTGGTTACCAAAATTTGCGTTGTTTCTTTACGGACCACAAATTTCCATGCGATGATTTTACAAAAATAAATGTTGTTTTTTCAATATTGAACACACGGCCATAACACTTCAATGTCAGATAAAAATTGCAATCAAGAATTACTTCAAATAACATTATTTTAAATGCGCCGGTATCAAGTTATATTTTATTCTGGTAAATAAATCTAAAGCAAAACCCAGATTTTTGTTATTCAAAAATATTGTATGAATCGAAAGCACCCCTGTTAAAAAATATTTTCGAATATCCTTCAAAATTTTCTACAACTTTCCTATAAGGACTTAGCTGACCGAAATTGTTTGAATTGTTTAAAAAATAACATCCTCTTTATGTTTAAAATTTGTGATTTTTTTCTGATTGTAAGCTGACGGTGGTTTGATTTTCAATGCTAAAAATTAAACTGGTCTGATATTGTCTTCTCTTTTCGATATAAATCAAGCCTTACATAAAAGAAAACTGAAATCACATATTTTAAATATTTTTAAATGTTGATCTTGATTCTATTTTTTTCTAAAATACTTTATTCTTAGATATCTTTAGTTGACAAATTTTAGTATATTAGATGACATTAAAAAAACCGATTTTTTCGCAAAATTTAAACTTTGAAAAATCTTTTCCCCTAGCATTTAGAAGTCCGATCGTATTTTTTTCTTTTCTCAACCCTGCAAATTTTTATTTTTTTGCTTGCGTCATAAGAAATATTTAAAATAAATTGCAAAAAAAAATATCAATTTTCTAAAAAAAAATTTAAATTCTTATAACTTCAAACAATCTACTGATCCAAAGTAAAAATGTCAAGTCTATACAAACCAATTCAAAATTTGATATATTTTCTTTTTTTTTTTTTTCAAAAAATCACTATTTTTCAAAAATAAATTTCAAATTCTTAAGCTTCTACACCATCCTAGATTATAGCACAAAATATGCCTTTTTTAAGTGCGTTTTCTGGAAATTAAACTTTTAGTTTAAAACAAGTCCAGAGTATTGTCTTTCATATGTTTGTAAGACCTGATAAAAAAAACTCTAGAAGTCTAATATAGTTATCGGATTTTTTTTCTCCATGTTTCTATTTTTCCTGATAAGTTCTAATCATAAACTACAACTTTGTCCAAGACACAAAATCGATCAGAAAATCCCTCGACAAGATACAAATTTTCGAATATTCACATGCCCATATTGTATCACCAGCCCGCAAAATTGTTTGGAGTATCGAACAATTTATTATGAATTAATGGATGGATAAATTATCTCTCAAATGAAAAAAAAAATCAAAGAAATGTCGATTTGTGAAACGCTTTGCAACACTTGAACGAATTCTGAATAGTAATTTTCAATACTGTTATTTTTGGCGATGAAAAGTAGGTCAAACTTGGATGTTGAACAAAATAATTTAAATTGTTTTTTATAGAGATTTCATTCCAAGAGCTTATTGAAAAACAAAACCTCTGTCAAACTGGTCAGTAGTATAACTGCCTGTTATTTGTTGACAAATTTGTTGGAAATTTTCTGAGTTTTTCGAAAAAATATCTTTAAAGATTGATCGTTGTTATACACTTACATGGGCTGGGCTTAACTTATTATTTAAATAAAAAAAAAACTATGAAAATTTCGATACAGTGGACTCTCTCTATGTCGATATTGATGAGACCGTCGAGAGCGGGAGGTATACAAGTATAGAATAAAAAAACAAAACATGCTATGGGAGTGAAAAAATTATTGACATATGGAGCAATATTGATATCGGGATGATCGACTCTTTCTGTCAACTGTACACTCAAACCCCGATAGTTTGACACCAACTGTTGTCAAACAAACGGGGTCACTTTTTAGTTTGACAACCCTTTTACACGGAGTTCACATACACTACCAAGCGTTTGTTTTGACAGTGTGCGTGAGCGCCGTGAAAAAGTGACAGTTCATCACTTTTTAAGTTTGACTTTGACGTTTGACGAACAAACGGGGTACAAATTAAAAAATAAATTTTGTGAAGATTGTACCCATTTTTTCAACCTGCAACTTTGACGAAGACACAGTATTTTAATATTCACATACCGTAAAACGGGGTGACTTTGATAGCCGGGGTGACTTGGATAGGTTTGAAATTTTTCCGCAAAATGAAGAGAACAAATAAATTACATACAGAATGGATTGGAATCATACTAACCGGGATAGAGAAGTGTTCAAAGTACTTAAAGAAGAACTTTTCATAAAATTTTGGAAAGTTTAAATAGTTATTTAACTATAACTAAGAAAATGTTGATGAAAGGCATTATTTAAAACATCTCAAAGTGTCATGATTTTCTCAATAAACACGACTTTGAATCGGAAAACGGAATGCATTTTTGGATTCTTTGGAAAATTTTCTACAAGGAGATGGTAAAAAAAGTTTGTAAATAATAAATTATATGTGTTTTTGAAGCACAATTCAATAAAATCTCCAAATTTAAGGGCAATTTCAGTTGAACAAATTTCATTTAAAATGTGAAAACTTGTGATTCGTGCTTTGAATTTAGTATAAAATGCAATATAAATCGATGATTTTACAAACAAAACTAGTTTTAACGAATTTAAGGAAAAATCCAACATTTTAACAATTTTACCTGAAATGTATATGTATTTGTTAAAAAGCTTATAAACTTAGTTAACTAAACATAAACATTGCTTTTTTTCTTAAAAACTATATCAGCAACCTTAGTGATGGTACATTTGACGTAAAAATAAAGTTTGAACACCTTAAATCTGATTTTAACAAGAAAAACTATGACTATCAAAGTCACCCCGGAATTTAAACTAAGAAGTTTTAACGTAACTATTTTTTCAATCACTATTGAAAAACACTTTTTTTCAAAAATAGTGCATGGACTTTGTGTTTCTCAATTTGGTATGGAAACTTCTAAATCAAACCCTCTTCAAAAATATATTATAAAAATTAATATAATAATAATAATAATAGGTACACAAAATCTTTTGGGCGTCATCCATAAAGTATGTCAGGGTAAATTTTGGCCGATTTTAGCGTGACGTACTTTATGGATGAAGCCTTGATAACTTTATCACCAAAATTCGTTTAAATCACACTGAAACAAATATTTCAGTTAACCGATTTAAAGATCATTCGGAAGGCCGGTAAAATTTGCCCGAAAGTCAATGTAAGGGTTAAACTGAAAATATCTAACAAAATCAAACTTTGCTCCAAACACAAAAACATGAAAAAGTTTAGGAACAACTAGTATTTAAATCTAATACAAAATAAAATTAAATCTGGCATCCCTGCCCATCGTGCTCGGGCAGACCGAGCGAGCGAGCGCGCGGGCAAATAATAATGTTTTCGGTAAACTTCTTTCAGTCTTCTACATCTAGTCTTGTCGGAAAGTGTCGAACAAATATCGCTAGCAAGCAAGCAAGCAAGCAACGAAGAAACTTGCTAACTTGAAATAATATATATTTTATCGATCGGAGTTAAAAAAGAACGTAAAATCGGTGCTTCGGACCACGAGCAGCCGAGTGTTTTGCCGGTTGTGAATTGGGCTGGTTGGTTGGTTGGTTGGTGTTCAACAAGATATCCTCCAGAGTTCCAGCGTTCGTTCGTTTCGTGTTCCATGTGCACATCTTGGCAGGGCTCTCCTCCTTATACTTCTCTATCTAGTTGTTTGTTATAGATGTTTACATGTAATCTTGCTCGAATATCTCTCGTGTTATTCTCGCTCGCGCTCTCTCGCTCTTCCTCACGTGGACGTCGCCTTAACTGATTCGTGCTCTTTCGTGCCGGGTTTTATTATACTTCAAGTGAAAAATATCAAGACGACGATGAACGGAAACGAACCTTTCCTCTTATTTAGTTCACTTATTTTCGACCACGAAGTTGGATCATAGATTAGTCCGCTGCCTGTCGGACTCGCAAAGTTGACGAAGAAATTAAACCAATTCGTCGGTTCGTTCGTGCGCGTCGATAAATGGTGACCCTATTATCGCAGTAGTCGTCGTCGTCGTCGCGAAGACACGTGCATTGACAGTTGCAGCCCCAGCGCACACGTGGTTTGTTTGAATTTTGCGCGTGCATCGTCTCGCGCGCGCACTCGAGGGCACTCGCGATCCTGAGTGACCATCGCGAGTTGTGAGTGACGCGGGTTGTTTGGTTCTCTCTTTTGTAAACTAAAATTTAATAAATATTCCAACCTTGCATTGGCGCAAATGGAAATTAAAATTGTATGGCGATGGTGCCGTGTGCGACGCAGTACAGAAAGATAGAAAGAAGGGGGCTAATGTTATTTTCTTACTTTGTTTGTTTGTTTATTTTGTTGACTTGCAGAGGGGTTGAGGAATGTCAGGGTGTGTGTGTGTGTGGTTTCGAAGTTCTGTTAGTGAGTGACGACACGGCGGGTAGAGATAATAAATTGCGCGCGATGTGCTGAGAGTTCATGTTTTGTGCATAGTCGTGATAACTTGTTGTTCCTTTAGGTACTAGGCAGCAAATTTCGAAATACAATTTAATAGTGAGGCGACAAAGAGATAGCAACCTAATTGTGCTGACCTAAACTTTTGAGTCATTCCCAGTCAAAATTTCGGCTAAATTGAAAATTTATCGCTACATTTCCGAGACATCTTCTAGATCCTAGGATATTTTTGAAACTGTCATAAAATCCATGTTTTCATCATATTGGTTTTGTATTCAAGCTTAAAATCAAGTAACAGAATTATTAATTAGTTATAACTAAAACTTCAATTAAAACAATTCCAGCTGTTTATGGTTTCCTATCTAGAAAGATATTAAAAATATTTTTTGTTCATTATTGTGCTTTGGATTTTGAATGTTTCACATTTTTTATCCAATGTGTTTCAAATTAAGCAATGTTATCCTAGGCCTATATGAGCCATTTTTGTGTATATGAAGCCAGTTGCACTCGATAATGACATTTGAGAAGGGCGTAAATTATTTAAATATTTTTATGTTTCGTAATTTAAATATTGCTGTATCTCAAAGCCGTTGCATCGTATCAAAAAGTGGTCAAAGACAAACTTGTAGGAAATTGGACGGGCTTTTTGTTAATAGTACACTGAAAGAAAAATAGACGACACTTCAATGAGAATTTTATTTTTTTTTGTTTAAAAGTCAAATTTAAAGGTGATGTCACGATTTTTTTTTCGTTCAAAATTTTTGTGGAAATAGCCTAAGATGTTACAAAAAGACTCATGAAAAATGCAGGATGGTATGTCTCTCTTAAAAAAAAAATATTTACTAAAACTGTTTTTTTTTTTTTTTTTGAAAAGTGGTCTAAACGTCAAAATTTTCATAAGCCGATAGTGGGAATCGATTTCCCAGACAATTCTTGGATTCTTTTGAAGATACAACGGGTTTAAAAATAAAAATGTTGAAAAAATAGGTTTTTTGGGGGTTTTTGGCAATTTATATATGACAGACTTGATTTTTCAGTCTCGAAAATATTTTACATCACCTTGTCTTTTAAACCTAAAAATCAAAAAATCTCATAGAAGTGGCGTGTATTTTTATTTCAGTGTATTTTTTTCAGAAAGCCCAATTTCCTACAAGTTTGTCTTTGACCACATTTTGATACGGCTTCGAGATGCAGTAATTTTTAAATTGCAAAATACCAAAATATTTAAATAATTTACGCCCTTCTCAAATGTCTTTTTCGAGTGCAACTGGCTCCATATAAATGGCTTACATAAGCGTAGTGCCTAAAAAGTTTCTTTGAAATCGGAGAGGGTCGGGTATAGTGCGTCCATCCCGGGATTTTTCCAGAACCGGGAATTCCCGAATCCCGGGATTTTTTTTATTTGTCCCGGGAATTCCCGAAAAAAACAAATTTTGGCCTGGAAATTCTGATTTGGTTGTTGAAATATATGAACAGTTAAATACCTCTGAATCGATAATAATTTTTAAGCATTATAATTTGTATTCGGCATATATCAGCATTAATTTAGTTTATTAGGGCAAACTGTTTAAACTTTAGTTTACCGATCTGCAAAATGCCTATCACTTTAAACATTTCATATTTGATTTTGAATTGAATTTATATTTTTTAAAGATTGATATATCTTCTTATATTTATGATTTATAAGTTGAATAAAAATCAAATCAAATTATGTTTCATCAAGCACTGGTAGGGGAACTATACCCTTTCTCAGCCCATTTCTATTATCGGCCTATCAGCATTTTGATCATGAATTACAGCTTATATAAAGTGTTTTTGACTGTGCCAAAGTAATAAATAGCTCAAATAAAAGTGAGCAAGCAACTCTCCATTGTTGAAACATCTGAAAATGTTGATTTAATAGCAGAAACGGCAAAAGTGATGAGAATTGGTCGAACGGCTTAGTGTGATTAAAATGGGTAGATTTCCCCTATGTAGGGCAAATCAGTACAAATGAAACGAATTAAGACAGCTATTTAGTATTTTTTTGCATGATGTTTTGAATTACTTTGGTTAAAACAGGAACAGAACAAAACAATTTCACTGAACACCGATTTTTTAATTTATTGTTCTAAAATCTCCTTACCTATTTAGACTGTTTTTTCCTAGTTGGCGGTAGTAACTCAAAAATAATTTGTAAAATATGTTTTTTTGCAAATGTATTTTTGTGAAAGTTAAACATTTTAGCACTTGTATCAGTAACTATTTTATTCGGATTCGGATCCCCTCTGAGCATATTCGTGTGTGACTCGGGTTGTGGGACGGAGCGGGAAAAGAAACTCACGATGCCCGCCAAAAAGTCATTTTTGTTACACTCTATTACGTATACAGTCCAGACTCGATTATCCCAATATCCCAAGGCCTCGGAAAAATTTCACTTCGGATAATCGAATCACGAAAAAAATTTTTTTTCGCTGTCTAATTCTGGTTGTCGAGCTTAAGTATGACCCCTTAACTACGCTAAAGTGATTAACTTTTTCTAAATCCAAGATGGCGGCCAATATGGCGGTGACGAAATATTGAAAAAACGCATTTTATTATTAAATAAGCAATCAACTATTCAAATTTGACTAAAATGGGGTCGCAGAAATCGAATTTGATGCTAAAAAAACGAAAAAAAATGTTCGTGATTCGATTATCCGAAGTCCCATACAAACCTTCGGATAATCGAACTTCGGATAATCGAAACTTCGGATAATCGAGGCTTCGGTTAATCGAGTCTGGACTATATTTATGATTTAAGATTTGTTAAAAAATATCATGTTAAATTATTTTTCATCAAACACCGGCATCTGGGGAAAATCAGAACAAATGTAACAAACCAAGACAGCGGTTTAAGGGGTTACACTAATGTAAATCGTCAAAAATGTCAGAGGTTGTTATGAGCACACAATTAAACTTTTTTTATCTTGTTTGTAGGGCATTAAAATGTACATTTTCATCTTTTAACAAAATAAACAAAATGAAGATGAAGACATTTGGATGTACCATTGCCGAGATGTAGCTATTTTAACCCTCTACTGCCCAAATTTTTTTTTCGAAAATATTTATTTTTCCCGTGTTCAGGAGGTCATTTTGAGCAACTTTTGTTCTACGAAAAACTTTACTTCTCTTGTTTTATGTTTTTCTTGTTTTATTTTTAGTATTTTAATTTGCATTTATCTTGTTTAGTTTATGTTTGTTTTTGGTAGTATTTGGCCTATTCTACCATCTAATATAATTACATTTTGCCTATCTAATTTTTTCACGTTTTTACAGTCATTTTTTCAATTTTTTGCATGTTTTTCACATTTTCTGCTATAGAATGGCACCATCATCATTTAAATTGCGAAAAAAATGCGTAGAGGCATAGTCTGGGACACTACAAAAATTACTGCATACTTCTTTTTACTGAAAGTATAGGAAATGTAAGTAAAAAACACAGCCAAAGTTGACCCCTAAAAAATGACATTTTTAAAAACACTGGCTAAGTCACATAAAACAAGTTAAACTCCCAACTCTGAAATTTTCTAAAATTTTAAGAGTTCTTCTTTCCAATGCTTTTTAAAGATCAAAAATCGGTTGGAAAATGGATTTTTGGCGATTTTTTAGATTGAAGCCCGTCTAGAGGCGGGGTTAGGTTGTAGAGGGTTAAGTTAACAGTTTCAAAAAAACGGGTGCCACGATATCTCAACACTGCGTTCACCAAATCGGCTAAAAATTTTAGTGAAGACTCGTTCAACTGGTCCTGTGTGCATGACGAAGGCCGATTTTCAAAAACTTAATTTTGAAAAAAGATAAAATTATTTTTATGTTTTTTATATAAATAATCGTCAGTTTTTGATTTTTGTATTAAAAAAAAAATCCGAATTTCAAAATATCTGTATTGGGAGTCTACATCCCAAATTTCAGCAAATTTGGTCCATCCCATCTCGAGATATCGTGGTACCCGTAAATGAACTTGGTGTTTCGAGAAAAACGTTCACAATGTTTGACAGTTCGTTTTGCGCATGGCAAAGTTGTGAACTTAAATCGTCTCTTACTCAGTTTAATATTTAGTAAAATATCTTCATGAAACTTTCAGGAGTGATTGAAAATTATCTTTTTAGTGAAATTAGTGAAATTTCTGTAATATAAAATTTTGGAATTTTCTACATGTATGTAACCCCTTAAGCAAAACTCACCCCTCAGACCCAATGTCAGTATCTAAAATTTGACATGAACTGGTATTATTTTATTTGTTTTCGTTTCTTGTTTTTAAGATAGTTTCAAAGATTTTTTTTAAGCTCTGCTTGTCATGTCATATTAAAAAACTCAGTGCAAATTGTTTTGATCAACATCCCACCACACACACAGACATTTGCTCAAAATTTGATTCTGAGTCGATATGTATACATGAAGGTGGGTCTAGGAGGTCAAATTAAGAATTTCGTTTTTCGAGTGATTTTATAGCCTTTCCTCAGTAAGGTGAGGAAGGCAAAAAAGATATATATTTATAAGAGACTTATTTAATTTGAATCACATCGGACAAAAAATTGTGGTTAAATTAAAGTCCAAAGCCCAAAAAAAAATTTTTTTGTTTTAAGCTTATATGCTTTGAAACTGCTGTTCTTGTTTAAATTGAAGTGTAGATTATCACCAATTAATAGTAATGAGCTAAATATATGATTCTAAGGTTGAAAAACATAACAAATATAATGAAAACACAGTTTTTATGGCTGTTTCAAAATTTTTCCAAAATTCAAAAAATATTTTTCTTGTTTCTCGGGAAATTCAAAACCCGGGAAAATTGGACGCCCTTATTTCGGAAAAACCGGGGCAAAATATAAAAACTATTTTTAAAAATCACGAGAATTTCGGAAAAAAATATGGGAATTTTGTCGCGGAAATTCCCGGAATAGACGTACTAGGGTTGTAATATCTAGTCTGGAGTGAAAGATGTTGGCATAGTATGCGGAATCGACGTAACACCTTATAATGTGGCCCTCTTAAACCTTGCGGTTTCGTCAACGGATCCACAGGCGTGTATCGTTCTTTTTGCGACAAGACTCCGCCTCCCGGGTCTCCTAAGTGTGAAGGTATGGGCACAGGGAGAGGGCACCGAATACCTATATTTACACTTAGAATTTTTTGCGTCCGCCCCGGGATTCGAACCGGCAACCTCTGGATTGTGAGTCCAGTGCGCGGTCCGATTGATCCACACAGGCAGACTCGTTGGCATAGTATATTATGAATGTTTTTATGTTCTATTTGTTGTGTATCTTCAAATGGAAAGGGTTTAAATGAATATTCATGAAATGAAATACAATTATATCTAGAATAAAATACAGTCCAGACTCGATTATCCAAAGGCCTCGGGAAAATTTCACTTCGGATAATCGAATCAATCGCTGGCTTATTTTTGATTGCTGAGTTTCGAGAAATTTTAGCAATTTCTTTTCAACACATTCCTGACAGTTACGGAGCACCAAAACTTCTTCGCAATGAATTATTGCAACTTACGCAAATGTATTTTTCATTTTTATATTTAACAACATTTTAATGAAATGCAGAACAACAGAGAGAACCAAGATGTGCACTGAACGAACCTTGTTTAACTCAAACGATATTTGAACGTGTTATTTATGAAATCATTTCCTCCGTTGGCTTATAGTTCAGTTTGAAAAAAAACACCCAACCTTGCGTGAACCACGCAGTTTCGTTCGTATGGCAAACAACAAAATCCGGAAAGTAAAAGAACAGTAGTAGTACAATGATGGAGTACATTCCGGCGGCCGCCCTGCTGGCCATGGAACAACAGTTTCTGCCGATGACGACCATGTTCCAGCCGCCCCCGCGGGAGCACTTTCCCTTTGTCGACGTTTTGGAGGTTCCTAGATTTTTTTCTGCTTTGAAACTATACTGTTGGAATGAGTTTAGGATAATGTTGACTAACGATTAAATTTTCTTGTTTTTTCCTCACAGAAAGATGAAAAGCTGTGCGAGTACTACCGCCGGATGCCGGTCCTGTACGACAAGAGCCACCCGCACTACAAGTTCCAGTCGAAGAAGGAGAAGGCCTGGCGCGAGCTCGGCCGGCTCTGCGACATGAACGTGGACGCGTGCAAGAAGCGGATGACCTACTTCCGGTGCCGGTTCACCGTCGAGCGGCGCATCATGAAGAACGGCGTCAACTGCAGCGAGTGGCCCCTGCTGGACAAGCTCAAGTTCCTGAACAAGCACATCAAGATCCGGCGGCCGCGCGCACCCAACGGGGACGTCGATCCGGACACGTGAGTTGGATGCTTTGTTGCCCCATTGAGGTTGTTTCTAATTTGAGCTTTCTTTTCTTTCCCAGCGATGACGAATCGAACCCGTTGCACGCGCTCCGCAAGCGCCAGATGGAGGACGCCAAGGACGACCTGCACGCGTACCTGGACCTGCAGCAGATGGCCGCGGCGCAGAACCCCCAGGCGGCAGCCCTCCACTACCAGGCCCAGCAGGCGGCCAAGATGCAGCAATACCCGCACGCGCAGGGACCTCACGGCTTCCATCCGGGCCAGGACGGCCTCGGACAGCAGCATCACATGCAATCGCCGCACGTCGGCCAATCTTCCCACCAGGGCCGCGATGGTCACCACGGCTCGATGGGCGGCCCCAACCACCTGGGCGCGGCAGCCGCTGCCGCCTTCCGCCAGGGTCTGTCGCAGCCCACGCCCGCGGAATCACCCATCCCGGCCTCCAACGTGGAAGTCTCGTACGGTGGCGGTGGCCCCTCCAAACGGCAGCGACTGCACGCCAGCGGCGTCGCCGGGTTCGACATGGACGAAGCCAACTCCGTGTCCAACTTTAACCTCAACCGCACCGTCAAGTACCACAACAACATGGACCACTCGGTCAGCTTGGACGAGCACGGCGCGTTCGGCCTGTACGTCGGCGAAATCCTGCGCAAACTTCCGGACCGGCTCGGGTCGGTCACCTCGCTGAAGGTCATGCAGCTGCTGCACGAGGCACAAATCCAAGCGCTCGACATGGCGCCGGCGGCAACGACCGCGCAGACGGCTGTTACCGGAGCGGCCAGTACCTCCAGCAAGAAGGACGCCGGCTCGCCGCACAGCGTCGCCGGCAGCGAAGAGCGCAAGTCGACGGAAAGCAACGAGAGCAAAGAGTAGACAGATGCCATCGCTCGAGCAAAAACTCATACAAACGAACAAAAACAACAAAAGTGTATTTATTTGGAGGAAAAAATACTCGAGAGAAACGAGTATTCCGGAGTTTGTAAGTTTTAGGTGGACACCATTTCCTCGACAAAATTTAAAGGCAAGATAAAAACCCATCTCCAGCGTCGAATTTTAAGAAGATTAAACTAGGCAGGACAGAACGAACAAATCCCATCAGCATGTTTTAATTTTTCACCAGACTACAGAATCATTCAGCATTTTAATTCGAGTTAGGTTTATGTTTGTTTGATAAGCAGAGGAACGAATCATATTTTATATAAAAAGTAAGAGCAAGAAACCACATGTCGATGTCGTCGTATTCCTCAGTTCTAAATAGCTTGGTAGGTTTTAGGGATTATTTTAGCAATTGAGTAATAAACAAAAAGTGAAATAGTAACGATTTATCAATATTGGACAGAAACTATATACAAAGAATCATAAAGTAATACCAATAAATGTGAATTATGTTAACATACAAGCTGCGTGTAAACTTTTTTTACGAATAGAACTTGAAGAAAGAGCCATGTTCCAGGATGGAAATTGGGTAACTGAAAACATTGTTTCTGTTGTTTGTTCGCTTACAAAGCGAACACCGTAACCAGGCAGCCTCGGCTTGATCACTTAGCTTTGTTGGTTAAATATTAAATTTTTAGTTTTTTTGTGTTTTGTTTTTTTATGTTAAACTTAACTCATTTTTTTTTTATTCTGGGTTCGATTCCCATCTGCTGCAACCTTCCATCGGATGAGGAAGTAATATGTCGGTCCCGGCCTTGGTTGTTAGGCCGTTAAGTCATTCCAGGTGTAGGAGTCGTCTCCATGCCATAAGTACAAACAACACACCAAACCAAGCCTACTCCGGTGGAATCGCTGGCGGTGGTTGGACTCGCAATCCAAAGGTCGTCAGTTCAATCACTGGGGTGGAAGGTTCCTTGGAGTAAAAAGAGGTTTGGGTGCTCTCCCCATTCAAGCCTTCGGACTCCTAGGTTCGAGCAGAAATTTGCAATAGAAACCACAGAAGACCCGGGGGTCGTTAATGTGGACGGTTTGATTTTTTTTAACTCATTTTTTAAAGTCATTGAAAGTGTTTCTTTTTTTATTTTCAATTCCCGTAAACTTTCCTTTGAGTATGGAGAAAAAATGAAAAAAAAACTTGGCTGTTATTGATCGGTTAAAAATGTTAAAAATGAAAAAAAATACTTTATGAAAAGCGAGCTTCGAACTAAAATTTTGCCAACAATCAACTTTTCAACCAATTTTTGATCTTTTAAAAGCAGTCGAAAGCAAAGGTCTTAAAATCAGTTTAAACTTTAAAGTTGGGTGTTTAACTTGTTTTAGGCCGATGCAAATATTTTTCAAAGTTTTTGTCCCTCGGCTCTGGCCGGGATCGAGGGGGGGGCAAAAAAATAAAAAAATATAAATATTGAAATAACAAGCCATAGTTTCAACATTTGCATGGAAAAAGTGTTTTAAAATGCATTTTACACTAGTTCAGTTGTTTTGCAATCATTAGTTTTCAAAAAATTTAAGATTTGACAAAAACAAAAATTTCAGCGAAAAATTTTTTTTTGCGTTTATCGACATCGACAATTTTCAAAAATTCAAAGGATTTTTAAATCAACCCAAACATGCTAAAACTGATTCTAAACGCAGGGGAATGCATTCTCAATTGATTTCAGCCAATTTCACTTCAATTTCCATTGAAATTCTGAAGATTTTTGAAAAAATGTTTTTTTTGCCCCCTGATTTTTCGGACCAACTTTGAAGGGGGGGGGGACAAAAACTTTAAATAAAATTTGTACCAGCCTTATGTGATTTTGCCCCTGGTCAACTTCTGCTGTTTTTTACTGACGCTCTAATGCCCAACCTTTTGGCCCTGCGGGCCAGATCTGATGTTTCTGAAGCAGTGGCGGGCCGGAACTAATATTTGATAAAAGTTGAAGAAATTAACACATTTTTGTTCAATTTTTATTATTGGGTTCTTCTAAAGAAAATAAATAAAAAAAATCTAGTGTTGCAAATAAGATTCCTAAATCTTGATTTTAAGAATGAAAAACAAGGATAACATTCAAAAATGAGTTTATTGTTATTGTTTTTAACGATTGCAATTTTTATTAAAAAAAAGAACATTCAAATTTCAATGGTCGTTGCAATTTTTTAAGTTTAATTTCCTCAACACTACGATATAAAAAATCAATGAGACATGATAAAATTTATTCAAACGAAATTTGGATTCGAATATCCCTTTTAAAAAACAAACTTTTTTGCGTTTTTGTGCACCTTTATTCAAATATTTTTAAAAATCTTTTAAAATGATTTTAAACACAAGCTAAATTTAAAAAGTGTAAAAAAATATGTATTGAATCATTTTTAATTCGTTATTTTCCAAATTCAAGGTTTAAGAAAAAATATATTTTTGCTCTCTTATTTCATACCCCATTGAGACGTTTTTTTTTATATTTTTAAAATATTGGCCGCGATCTATTCTCAGTATGAATAATTTGCCCTTTTAAGCTTCATTTAAAAAACTTTATCACTGAAAAGTTGTTCTGGAAAAAATCATTAGCTTTTGCTTACTTATTTATTTAAAAATATAGAAAATAGAAAAAAAAAAACTTCGATTTGAAGTAAACACAGTAAAAACCGAAAGAAATGTTAATTTAGTGTCTTTTTGTACATTTTTGGACAACAATCCAAGTTTTTTCATAAATTTCACAATTTTACGAAATGGATCATTTTGTTTTCTTGCAAAATTTTTCAGTTTGGAAATATCGATGTAGAAATTGCAAGAATTAAATTCAAACATGAAGAATGTTGTTATAATATTATAAAATTTCATCTTAAGATTATTTTATAAATTCAGACAATCAATTTATTTATTTAATATTTTATGAACAGCCTTAAGGGCCGGTCATAGAATTAATTTGAAAAGCCGTCGCGGGCCGGATGAAATGGCTTCAAGGGCCGGATCAGGCCCGCGGGCCGGACATTGGGCAGGCCTGCTCTAATCTAGTCCGTCCCATATGTAAAAACAGCAAACCGAGAAAAACGCAAGACAAATTTGTCCCACCCATAAGGCTACATGTTAGGATTTCAGGAAAAAAAATAAACTTCCGACGGTTCTCTGGAATAAACTACGTAATTTTATAGGTTTTTGTGATAGTTCACATAATTAAAAAAAGGGGCTTGATTTGAGCGGCAGTATATTTGAGGTATAAAACAGTGATTTATAATTTTCAAATCCGAGATGGTGGCCAAGATGGTGATGAAATATTGAAAAAATATATTTTTTTAATGTTGTAGGCTCAGTGATTTTTCACGCTCGAAAATTGCAAATGTCACGGGGCCTTAATTTCAAAACACCCTATTCCACGGAAATGTCGCGGAAAGTGAAAAATGTTAAAATAACCGTGAAAAACTTATGTTAAAATAACAGAAACTGTTTTTTTGCTTCATTAGATATTATCACGCAGAAAAATAAGGCCTATTTGAATCAACAAAACATTTTGTTGATTTGAAAATCAAGATTTTTGTTGAATCAACGCTAAACGTCAAAGCAACTTTTTCATAACAACAAAAGATTTTTGTGGAATTGAGAAAATCAAGGTTTGTTTCAACGCAAAATCGGCGTTGATTATATTTAACAAAATTTTTGTTGAAACAAACCTCGTACAGGCTGATTCTACAAAACATTTTTCTGCGTGATGTTTCAATAAGGCCGTTGCAAAGTTTATAAATTTCACGGAAATCTTCAAATTTCACGCTGTCCGCGAAATCGTGAAAATTCACTAACCCTAAAATGATGTCGCAGAACTCGAATTTGATGTTAAAAGTCTGGAGCAACATTTCAAAAGAGCGCATAAGAATTTTGACAGCTGCATCTATTTTGCAATTTCCCAGGCAATAGGCAACTATTTAACAAAATCCATAGTGCTAAATACCTGGGGTGGCCAGCTATTGTTTCCCAATTTTTTAGGAAAAGTTACCTGAAGCTTGAGAAATAGCAAAACAGTTCAAACTGTCAAAATGCTTTTCCGCCCTTTTCTCGTGTTGCTCCAGAAGCAAGAAAATGAAAAAAATGCGGTTTTATTTTGTTCATGATACATACACTTATCCGAAGTCTTATACAAACCTTCGG
Organism: Culex pipiens pallens; assembly: GCF_016801865.2. Taxonomy (NCBI): domain Eukaryota; kingdom Metazoa; phylum Arthropoda; class Insecta; order Diptera; family Culicidae; genus Culex; species Culex pipiens. The sequence continues at coordinate 44,663,932 of NC_068939.1, forward strand.
ATAATCGAAACTTTTGATAATCGAGGCGTCGAATAATCGAGTCTGGACTATCAGGAACAATCAAAACTAAACAAGATAAATGTAAATAAACAAACTAGAAATGGAACAAGAAAAACATGAAACAAGACAAGTAAAGTTTTTCGGAAAACAAAAGTTGCTCAAATTGCCCTTTGAACAAAATAATTAAAACAGTTATTGAGTCCATTAAAAAACGTAAAAAAAAACTCTTCAAAAATGGCACTAAATGAGAAGTGAAGCATGATTTTGTTTAAATATATCGTTACGGAGGGGCAAGATCAAAAGTGCAGTGCTTCTTGGGACGCGCAGTCTTGTTTTTTCGTGATAATTTTCGTCTCTTTTGTGTCGCTCTTTGTGTGCATGGGGTGATTGGGCATAATAATTGAACAATGCCATCAAAAGTGCAGTGCTTCTTGGGACGCGCAGTCCTGTTTTTTCGTGATTAATTTTTTGAGATGCGGCAGCTTCCACTGAGAAATTTAACGCCCTGATCGACATTACATCAGCCTTTTTTTAATCAGCCATCAGACTGATCGAGGTGTTACATTTCTCAGAGGGCTGGTTTAATTTGGTGAGATCAATCCGATAATGTATCCTAATCAAAATAAACCATTTCATATTTAATATGCACTGGGTCTTTGTGAGATGATATTGTCATCCCATCAATTGAAATCTTGTGTTTATAAGAGTTTTATTAATGTTCTTTCTGTCACCAACAGTGAGCGAGTTGTGGCGCTATAACCACGGCAAATAGTGTCCAGGGCATTTGTGGAAATACAGTGTCCCATCCTCGAGGGTCCCGGAGCACCAAAACTTCTTAGCTGGTGGCTCCCATCGATTTATTGCTCCTACAAACAGGAACGTGAGCGGGGGATCCGCACGTTTCTTCCTCCCCTGTCAATTCAGAAATGTGTTGTTGTTTGAACATTCGTGTTCAAACTCAATCCAAATCAAAGAATCATCTTTGCGGTAAACTTTACGCAGTTGGCCTGGCCGCTTTAACGTTTGTGATGTTTCAAAGCAATCTAATGCTTTGGGCACTGCAATTGTTAATAATGACAAGAGGATGCTAGGCGTTAATCAACCTAAGGCATTTTCCAGGATGCCCTCGAAAGACTGGCTGCGCTAGGGTTAGATTAGATTAGATTAGATTAGAAATATATCGTTACGGAGGGGCAAAAAACGTTTTTTCAATAATTTGCAGCCCATTTCAAACGGTGATGATTTTGAAATTTGATAACGGACTTAAAATTCCCGAAAAACATATTCAAGTATTTTAATCGATTTTTTTTCAAAAAATTTTTAAACCCAGGCCATTTTTCGTGACTCAAATGTCATTTTATTACCTTTTTTAAAAATGGCTCCAGCCTTTGTTAAGGTGTAACGTGCCATCATCAAATATGGCGAAAAAATATGGTTGAAAACTGTCCCGTTCCACCTTTAAAAATATGGGTTTTTGTTCCACCTTGAAACAGTAGAATTTTACAACGTTATCGTAATATTGTAAATTCTTGCCATAAAAGACACGCAGCATGCAACACAAAATAATCACAAATGCACAACACATTTCCGAACTGATATTACTTCAGCAGGGAAATGTTAGCAGGGAAAATTGTAGTTCTCGTATTGGCCACCAGATGGCGTCATTGAAATCCAATTTCCCTGCTCACTTCACATCGTCAGCAGGGAAAAAAATTGTGAAGACAGCAGGGAAAGTGAAATTTCCCTGCTAACGTAAATAGGATTTTTTTTAAACTATAATTTTTATCGTAAATGCAATCTTTTCAACAATATATTTGCTTTGATGTATTTAAATTAGTTTTTTTTAACGTATTTCAATGCCTTCGAATCTGAACAAATATTTTCCCTGCTAACGTATCAGTTACTGAGCTAGAAGAAAATTCATAGTCATGGATCACAAAAATCTGCGTTTTCAAACCAAAATGATAATTTAAGTGTAAAATATTTTCAAATCATTCCTGTTCTTCAAGTGTTCAGCAGTGAATTCTATCATTGGGGCGTGACTTATTATTGTGATAAGCATTTTCCTTGCTAACTTCACAGTTTTTTTTTGTCACAGTTACCAAGCTTTTTGTTTTTTTTTTATACAAGCTAAGGTCTATGTAGAACTATTTAAAAAATAAATTAGTAGTTTGTATTTAATTTTACACTAGCTTCTTCTGACATTCTACTAACCCCGAGTAGGCCGCGGGTAATCGGCTCCCCTCCCACTAACATTTACACACAAGATCCTCTGTAATTATTAAGTTAAATGTAATTGTGACGTAAGTAATCAACATTTATATACACATACACTGATACACAATAACGTACCACACCTTATACATAAACACACATTGACAGCTAATAAAGACCACGCTACAGTAATTACAAAAGCCGACTCGGTCCTAACCAGGTCCCAGTACCAAAAAGGATCTAATAAAAATAATTTTATGAAAAAAAAATCTTCTGACATTTAAGTTTATTTCTGGCTCAGTAACTGTTACGTTATTTAGCATTAAAAATATACATCCGATAATAAAGCTAAACCTCCATTAGCTAAATCAGGCCTGACCAACCCTTTTTGCTCAATTTTTACATTTTTGATCGTCTAATTAACAATTGCCAACATTTTCATGATTTGTTTAATAGAATCGATTCTCATGTGACCAGCGAACATAACTTTGATAAAAGTTTGAAAAAATATACATCATTTTTATCTTCATTTTTAAGTCAAAAATCAATCCGGCTCACTGAGATTAAATTGCATTGAAATTATTAATCGCTTGACATTGAAATGTTTTTTAGAGCAATTTTACAAAAACTATGGAACATTAAGGCCAAAACTCCTAGCGACATCCGTTTGAATTATTTGAAAATCAATTATTTTTTTGCTAAAGTTAAATTCGTGTCTCATAATTGATTCTTTTAACTGAAGTCATGGACAAAATCACCTTGCTTACGCATTCCAGAATTGATTGATTTTTTTTTTTTCAAACTGAAGTCCCAAACAAATCAAAAATGTTTTCCCTGCTAACGTAACAATTTACTGGGCCAAGTGTTACTTCAGCAGGGAAAGCTTAGGCCACGCCCCCACAACGTTGTGAGCAGTGAAAAAAGTGAAGTCAGCAGGGAAAAAATCTGCCTATTGTTTTTATTATGTTTTCAAAACATATTGGGCATGATACATTTTTGTGGCTTTCATGTTTTTTTCAATTAGATATACTGCCGTTCTACGCATAATTGTCCCATGTTCAAAAAAGTGCAACTGAGAAAAACGCGATTGAAATTTTTCGACCGATTTCTGTGTTTCTACGCATAACTGTCTCGTGGGTTCCTATTCGCCCAATGTGTCCCTAATCGCCCCAGTTGGCAGTTTATCACCCTTATTTGTGGTTCTCTTGCTATACAGCAGGTAAACAAGACATAATGCTTAGTAAAACTAATGATTCCGTGTAAGAAAATACTTGGTGGGACAGTTATGCGTAGAAGTTCAACGATGGGACAAACAGACTTGGTGTTGTTTTTGATGAGTTTCCGAACAAAGTACCAGATTTTATGTGTTTTTCTTAAAGTACACATCAGACTAAACTTAAAAATGGCATAAAGTCAAAATCATCAAAAACTGACATGGGACAATTATGCGTAGAACGGCAGTATATTGCTTACAAAATAATATTTTCTTGAAATTGAGAGGAATAGCCTTCAAGAGTATCAAGGCGATATTTACAATCCGGATTCAGTGGCAATGTTATTACTTAACTAATGATAAAATGATTTATGTTAATGTTAAACTACTACCGTAATCTGGGGTGAATCGAGACTACAGTCTGAATAGGGACAGCAGTTTTTAGAGCACTTAAAGCTTTTTAATTTGGAAATGGATGTACACATTTTGTTGGCCTGACTCTGTTATAACTGAATCCAACCAGAAAAATCAAAATATTGTGCTCCAACATGGTTGAAACTGCTGTCCCATTTCGCCCCATGTGTCCCGATTGACCCCAGTTTACGGTATTGGTCGATTTCCCTAAGGGGTCGTGCATAAACCACGTGGTCTCCTTAGGGGGGGGGGGGGAGGGGGTCCGAAATCCGACCGAAAAAAACCATGAAAAGCCATGGGGGGGAGGGGGGGGGTCGACGGCTGACCACGTGGCCTTTAAAAATATCTTTTCTTAAAAAAAAAACAAAAAAATACGCGCTTTGAATTTACTTATATGCATACATTTTTTGTTACACTTCAAAACCATACAATTATTGTGTTTAAAATTATTACTTATATTTCAATGTCATAATATTTTCCAATTCAATATTGAATTATATATTTCGGCAGATTCATATCAATACTTTGAGCCTGTAATTGAATGTACACTTTTCAATACTCATGTAACTACGTTTTGCAAATTTTAAAAGCTGTTAAAAAATAAAGTGACAGTATCCAAAGTTAATATACCCTAAAAAATGCGTACCAAAATGCAAACACAATTTCATTTTTTTGTTGATGGTATCAAGTAGCTAAAAATGTGCTTGCAAATTTGCATTGAAAGTAGATCTAGTCTTTGATAGTTCTATTTTGGAACAACTTAAAAAATAAATATTGCTGACAATTTTATAAGATTTTCGTAACAAGGCAAAAAACTAAATATGTATTATAAATGAAGTGTCTAAAAATGATTCTCTGCGAAAAAAAAAATCAAAATCTCAGATCTTAGCTAATTACCGTAGCTGGTCCTATAAGTGATCGAAGAATCTTAATCGAAAGATTTCCTTTTGACGCTTAAAACAAACTCAAGATATCTTGTATCTCCTCTCTCATGCAATATGTTTTTAAGTTCAAAGAAACTAAAAACCCCAATTTCAGGATTATCGCGCAAAATTTCAGTTTCACTACCTCATTTGCAAGTGAAACGTCTAACATAAAAAAATAACCAGTAACGAAAAAACGAACGATACATACTTTAAGATTCACCAAAAAAATTGATGAATATTTTGGTCTAAAATATATTCCTTATTTGATGGGTTACACAGTTCGGATTGTTATATTACATAACATTTCATATAATACACGTTTACTATCCATCGTCAAAGTTGTAGGTATTTTTTTTATGTACAATGCCGTCAAGATCAACATAAATAAAATTCATTAAAAAAGATGGAACGGTACTTTCAACTCGCTGGTTCTCGGGCATAACTCAACCAACCGGGACATTTTTTTTTGAGTGAATTATAAGGATGTCTAGATGATCCTTAAACTTTGCAGAACTCGATATGATCAAATCTGTAATTTATGCGATCAAAAACGTCGTACCAACTTTTGTTTGCTCTAGTAAAAAAAAAAATCGCCCGAAAATCCTCGGAGACAAGCCCGAAAACCTGTGAGTTGAAGTTACCCTTCCAACGTTTTAGAGAGACTTTGGCATCCGTGGGACATGCGTTGGGCGTCCCAGTGTTAATAATTTCAAAGATATTGAAAAGATTGAAAAATGAACTAATTTAATTTTTTTTGTATTTATTTTGAGGTAATATCTCCAACCAAAAGTTGGATCAAAAATCTTAAATCGTAGATAATTGCCTATTTAAACAACTGAAAAAAATGTAAAATAAATTCCAAATTTTAGCTTAATCTTTTTTAAAATTTATCAAAACACGTAGTCGATAGCAAAATCAATTTAAAGTAAGAGTAAGACTTAAACAATTTGGATGTCCATGACTAAAAGAATGATTTTTAGCGCGTTGTCTACAACTTTTCCAAAGACACGAAATCGATTTTCGAGCAATTCTATACAAAATCGGTCTTTATTCTTAAATTTTAATTTTTTGATTTTTTTAATCCGTCTGAAACCTTTTTTGGTGCCCAAGCCATTTTGCATAATTAGTTTGTCCATATAGTTTTCCATACAAATTTGGCAGCAATGAAAATTAAAAAAATCTGTATCTTTTGAAGACATTTTTGGTCGATTTGGTGTCTTCGGCAAATTTGTAGGTATGGATAACGACTACACTGAAAAAATGATAAATGGTAATTTACTTTGCTGATTTTTAATTTCACTTTTTGTCACTAAAACATTATTTGCAAAAAAACACTATTTTTATTTTTTTTAAATTTTGCCAACTTTTCAGAAATTTTCAGAACGGGCAAAAAATCGTTATTTGAGTTATGAACTTTGAATCAATACTGATTAAAAAAATCGAAGTATTGACCGCAACTTAATTTCAATTTTATTTTTCGATGTAAAATCGAATTTGCAATCTAAAAGTACATTAGTATTTTATTAGTAAGTACAGTAGTATATTAGTTAGTATTTTTAGGTAACTTTTTTTTTAAATTAGTTGCAGTTATTAATTTAAAAAAATTAGTGTTCATGTTTGCCTAATTTTGAAAAAAATATATTTTTGAAATGCTGAGAAAATTCTTTGTTGCTAAGATATTGCCATGCAAAGATTTTAAAACAGAAAAATTGATGGTTACTACCAAAACAACCCATAATTTTCTTATGTCGATATCTCAGCAACTAATGATGCGATTTTCAATGTTTATAAATAAAACTTTCGTGAAATTTTCCGATCTTTTCGAAATCAATATTTTCAAAAAAAAAATAAGACTAACATTTCAAAAGGTCGTAATATTGAATGTTTGTCCCTGTCTTTGATTCTTGTATGGAGAAAAAAATTAAACAGCTCGACTTTTTTGGACACACTAAATCATTGGAATCAATCATGCTTAATTAAAAAGAAAAGTTGCTTTAGTTTGGATTTTTATGAATGTTTGGAATAAAATAAATATTAACTAGGAGCTTTCATAACTAGATATTTTCCTTAAAATAAAATGAAAATATTTTCCTGAAACAAAACTTTTCTATTTAATTAATTTCGATTTTAAGAAAATATTTTAAAGCGCATTTAAATTAAATCATGAATGCTGTTTATATATCAAAATAGCTTAAATTCTTAAAGCATATTTATTCTGGATGCAATTAATGGCACTGCAATTCCATAATTTTGAATACATATGTTTTACTAAGTTGCTTGTTTTGTTGAGAGTATTTTTTACTTTCTGTACCATTTCAATAAATTGTTATACTGTTATTATTTACCTTAAACTTAATGATATCATACTTTTTTCACACTTTTAAGTGAATTTCTGTTTTTTTATATATTATTAAATTGGGTTTAATGGTGTTACAGCACCTACACAAACTAAAATGTTTTCTGTTTGACCCAATGTCACCCCCTCTAAAGGGTGAGTTTGAGTTAATTTTAAAACGATTGGCATTTATGAACGGTGTGATTATACTAGCCATATTCTGGGAAAATGTTGGTAAATTCAGGAGCATTCCCCAACAATATTTATTTCGATATAATTTGAAATGTTTTTATTGTGTTAAAATAACAACAGTAATATCGTTCTTTGACTTAAAGTCACCACCACTGACGGTACATCATTGGTGCATAAACATTTTTGAAATCTATATTTATTTTGTTTTTTTTTTTAAGATTTTTCACCTGGGAGGAAAAAGCCACGTGGCCATATAGGGGGGGGGGGGGGGTGGCGTGAAACCACGAAAAACCATGGGGGGAGGGGGGTCAAAAATTCTCCAAAAAAAGGCCACGTGGTTTATGCACGACCCCTAAGGTGTTCATATAAGTTCGGGAAAAAATATCAAATGCAATTGAACTCTCAAACTACCGCATATGAGGTGAAAGCTTTGCCACCATACATGGCCCTGTAAAAAAACATAAATCTGCGGTCTTCACAACTATTTGCCCTGCTGACGACGTTGTGGGTCGTTTGCGGGACGTGGCATACGTTTTCCCTGCTGAAGTAACACTTAACTCAGTAAACTGTTACGTAAGCAGGGAAAACATTTTTGATTTGTCTGGGACTTCGCTTAAAAAAATGATTCTGGGACATCTGTTTGAAAAAAATATAAATTTCGAAAAAAATATAAATTTAATTGTTTTAAAATAAAATTCTAATACCAAGCGGGTAATGGTAAAGAAATATTTGCAAGGAAATCCAAATCTTTAAGATTTGTCCAACCAGAAAAGATGTGATATTGTTATTTCAAACAAAATATTTATTTGAGTTTACATTACAATCGTACTTTTATGAAAAGGTAGTAAAATGTGCTAGTGTTAAATTAAATAGATACCTACTCATTTATTTTTTAAATAGTTCTACATGACCTTAGCCTGTATAAAAAAAAAAAAAAAAAAAAAAAAAAAAAAAAAAAACAGAAAACTTGGTTATTGTGAAGTTAGCAAGGAAAATGCTCATCACAATAATAAGCCACGCCCCAATGATAGAATTCACTGCTGAAACACTTGAAGAACAGGAATGACTTAAAAATATTTTACACTTAAATTATTATTTTGGTTTGAAAACGCAGATTTTTGTGATCCATGACTATGAATTTTCTTCTTGCTCAGTAACTGATACGTTAGCAGGGAAAATATTTGTTCAGATTCGAAGGCATTGAAATAAGTTAAAAAAAACTAATTTAAATACATCAAAGCAAATATATTGTTAAAAAGATTGCATTTACGATAGAAAATTGTAGTTTGAAAAAATCCTATTTACGTTAGCAGGGAAATTTCACTTTCCCTGCTGTCTTCACAATTTTTTTCCCTGCTGACGATGTGAAGTGAGCAAGGAAATTGGATTTCAATGACGCCATCTGGTGGCCAATACGGGAACTAAAATTTTCCCTGCTAACGTTTCCCTGCTCAAGTAACATCAGTATTTCCGAGAATTCAAACATATAATTAATAATTATATATTTATTTCCACTCTTATCGAAAATTTTACCAGTTTAAACCGAAGCACAAAAACATTATGTTTGGCAAGTTTTTAACTATTTTGTTAAATACATACAATGTCAAGTTCGATAATTGCCAATTTTACTGAGATATCATCAAAGAAACCATTTGTTGAAACGTCCATAATAATTATTTATTTTTGTTTATAAAAAAAATAACACTGAAATAAACATTTATTTAACCCAATCCAATCACTGTGGCGCGCCCTTCTTCTGCGACTTGTGCAACCCATCCAACACACCGTCCAGCTCATCGTAAAACCCATCATCCACCAACCGGGACAGCCCCGCCGACGACCCATCGCGAGCCCTCACCACCGGCAGCCTAATCTTATCCACGACCCCCAACACTGCATTGATCAAGCTTATTATAAACGACAGCGTCGCCACCAAAATCAACGGATTCAGCAGGTTCAACCCGGCCAAACTGTACCCGTGACCATTGGTCGAGGTCACCGTAATCGGGTGGTGATGATGATCCGGCAGGTCGCCGTTTCCGCCACCATTCCCACCTCCGCCGTGATGATGCCAATCCCCATAGCTGTCGAAGTAATGCCCCGAGCGGTAGTCGTCGCTGCTGCTGCTCGCCATCGGAACCATCTTGTCGGAATCGGCGTCCACGTGCGGTGTCTTCTTCGGGAACAGCAAGTCCTGCTCGAACGCGACTCGCTTGTGCTTCCAGCCTTTGCCGAACAGCTTGTTTAGCCAGTTTGATTGGTTGAAGTTCTTTCTGGTGATGAACTCCGAGCCGGGACGTTTGGACCTCAGCGGTGGCGATGCTCCGACCAGTTGGTAGCGTTCGTCGTCGTCAGAAATCATGTTGATGGCGTCTTCTTCGTTTTGGTGACGATCGAACAGGGGGGATTCTAGCTGGTATTCACTTCCTGGAATGGTTCGTCCTGCTGCTACTCCATCGTTGAACTTTTCCTTTGAATAACTAGTCGAGAGATTCACAATTACGCTCGGGAGCAGTCCCAGAATGAACAGGATCGTACGGTAATCACTGGCGTAGGTGAACATGGTGACGATTTGGCCGTTACATGCACTGTGATCTTGGCACGTTTCTGCAGTGACTTATAAAGGAAGGTTCAGCCGAAGGTTGGCGCGCGCCAAGTTCAAGGGTTGGTGCACATGTCACTCAAACTGGGAGACGCGCTTTATGTTCTTGACGCTTATTGTGCAAGATGAAAAGAATTGAAGCGGTTTCACTTTCTTTCTAGGCTGGTTATTTAAGACTTTTACTGGAAATGTGATATTGAACCAACAAAAAATCAACAGTTAATTAGCACGTTTTGTATTTCCTAACTTGAACAATTCTACCGTCCGAACCGCTCACTTGCTCAACCCGAGCAACGCCAGCGTCTGTTCCTTATACTTTTGCACGTTGTACTCGTTCTCACCCTCGTTGAACAACTGCTCCACAACTCCAGCATAAGCCGCCGGAGCCTCCTCCTTACCCTCTCCCTCCTTCTTCCCCCAGTTCAAGATACCTTCCGCACTAACCTTGGCCCGATTCCGCCCAAACTCGTACAACTCCATATCCGCTTCGGACTTACTGTCCTCCCACGGTTCCGTCACATTCGACTCGTGATACAACGCCGTCAACAAGTACATCGCATAGTCATAGTTCTGCTGCTTCAACGGACACCGATCCGTGACCAGCGTCAACACCCCACTCTCCGCACAGTACCGCTCCCCAACCAGGCGCAAAAACTTATCCTTCGCGTGCCTGTCCAACCCGAGCGTGTCCACCCGCAGCTGCACCGTCACGATCCGCGACAGCGGATTCCGGATCGTCGGCAACGCGTGGCAATAATCCGACGTCACCACCTCGACCGGAAAGCTCGCCCGCATCCGCTCCTCCGTCTCCAGCCCCTTCGGCCAGGGCGTGCAGAACTGCTTCAACGCTTCGCACTGCTTCTTGATGACCGGCGGCGTCAGGTGCAGAAAGTTGGGGATCTTCATCAGCTCGGCGTTGGCGAACTTGCCCGGCGGGATTTGGTACTTTTTCGACACGTAGCCCTGGCGCAGCGGCAGCGGAACGGACGCCGGGACGAACGATTTGGGGCCGGGCCAGACGGCGCCCCAGTCCTGGTCGGTGGCCATCTGTTGGGATCTGGAAAGAGGTGAAAAAATATGGGGTTCGGTTTAAAACATTTTCTTCTTTTAATGTGTTTAATTCTATACAATTTTGTTAAAAAAAGATATTTTTAATTTTGTACGATATGATGTCTAGAGTTTTTTTTAAAGATCCTATTATAATAAATACCCAGACGGAAAAGGGGGGCGCCTGGCGGGCGTTTTGTTTTGGGCGCTGCACTTAGCTACCCGGTCGGAAAAAAATCTGGTAAATTTGAGTGTCTGGCGCAGGCGGACGTTTGTCGTGCAGTTCAGACACACCTGGCACATTTCTTTTAGCCAGGTTTTGCGTGACGCCCGACGAATCTGGCGAAAATCTGGCGGGATAACTCACAGCTGTCTGGCACAAAAACCAATCGGTTCAATCGGTTGAACCGTGCACGACCGGTTTGTTGCATATTCGCCAGAATTCTGGCAACATTCTTGGGCCAGTCGGGGGGAAAATCTGCCAGACGTCTTGCGTAGCTACCCACTCGGAAAATAATCTGGTAAATTTGAGTGTCTGGCGCTGGCGGACGTTTGTCGTGCAGTTCAGACACACTTGGCACACTTATCCTAGACAAGTTTTGCGTAACGCCAGATGAATCTGGCGAAAATCGGGCAGAATTTCAGCCAGCTGTCTGGCAACAAAATCAACCGGTTCAATCGGTTGAACTGTGCCCGACCGGTTTGTGTCATATTCGCCAGAAATCATGGCAGAATTCTTGGGCAAATCTGGGGAAAATTCTGCCAGATGGCTGGCGCAAGCCCCCAGACGAACGCCAGAAATGCGTCCGCCATTTCCGACCGGGTAAGTGCAGCGCCCAAGACAAAACGCCCGCCAGGCGCCCCCCTTTTCCGTCTGGGTACGCAAGACGTCTGGCAGATTAGCTTATTGGACCCTTTCAAAAAAAATTCTAGATATGGGAAATATACTCATTTTAAGCCTAAAAAGCGGTCGTGTTTGAATGATGCTGGATAATCTGGAGTGTTCCTTGAAATTTACTAAATCCAAGTACACCAACGAGTAGAGCAACTTTTTTGTGAACATTTCTGTTTATTTTCACTTTTATTAAAAGTAATGCTATTCCTTTTACAAGCAATTAAAAAAAATGTTTCCCAAATGCATTCTAATCAGTCGAGTGCATTGGGCCACGCCCATTTTTCTATTTTCAGCTTAGTTTTTTTTTTCTTCCAGCGCTCTTTTGGGTCTGCTTAGTGCTGCCAAAATTGATGAAATTTCAAGCGAACACTCACGAAAATTTAGCATTTATAGAGAAAATTTCCTAGCATCACTGGCTCACTCCAACATGCGCTGCTGGTGGTGTTGGTGGCCACCCTTAGTTCTTTATTTGCCTTCTCTCTCGCTCGGTTTTCTTCAGCCTTTGATTGGAATGGGTCGTCAAAAGTCAAACGTCAAAAAACTTGGCGCGTTTGTTTTTTTATGGCGCTTGCTAATTATTTACATGTTTCGGAATTATTTTTCAAGTGAGTGACAAACTAATGTGCAAAAGAACATGTTGCCGGTAGTTGGAAGCAATTTTATATCTTAAGCGCTTTGAAATCGTTAGCGTAAGTGAAAAGATAGTGATGGCGACTTTCGTTAAGCAGTTAAGCTCTGTGTGTGCCACCAAAACGATTAGAATTAGTCTCGCAAAATAAAAATTATGATCAAAAGTGCATTAAATTTGATCTGTTTTGCCAGTAAATGGCATAAATTTGCGTGCTTACTTGAGGCGGTGCTGTTGCTGGTAAGTTTAAAGCCTAAATAGTATTTTTGGAGCTTTATTCGAACATCAAACTCTTCATATGACGAAGATAGGTGTTTGTTTAGAAAGGGTATATTTCCCCTATCAACATCGTCAACAACAACATCAAACAAAATGTCTGAATAAATTTAAAAACATTTAACTACAATAATGGAAACGTTCAAAACAGCATTTAAAGTTTTTGTACCTCAATATCTCAATAGGAAATGAGCAAGCAAGTTTCTCAAATGATCTACAAAATATGTTGTTTAAATGGTGCAAAATCCGCAAATTGGATAGAGTTAGGAGCACCAAACATGTGAGAATTTCCTCTAGCTAAAAAAATAAGGAGTACACAAACCTAAAGGACCGAATTTAATTTTTTAAACAATTCAAGATTATTGTTTAGATTACAGAATAGCAACTTTTGAATAGAAAAACATGCTATTTTTTACAAGAAAATTTTTCAAGGGATAGAACAAAATATTTTTCACGCAAATTTGTTTCCGACTTTTTTATAAAAAAAAATCACAAATTCCCGACTCTTTGCTGATTTTGGCGAATTACCTACTTTTATCGACTTTCCCGATTTTCCTAACTGAGTGGCAACCCCTGAAAATTGGATTTCTTTTCGTATACGACCGATTCTTTCGTGACGGGACAACGTTTGTACGCATATTTTTTCAGTTTTTTGCTGATAACTTTAAAATCTGTGGGAAAATTTGGAAAGTACATTATATTTCCAATAAGATTCACTCCTGCAAACATTTAAAAACACAAAGTTTGAGTCAAGTGAGATACAAATGTAGCGTGACGGGACAACATCGTAAAATTGGATCATTTTAATTTTTATACACAAAAGTGAAGAACTCTGCTCTCCTAGTGAGTTTTTGAAAAAACCTTTTTCTACAGTTGTTTCTAAAATGAAAAACGAAGATTTTGCTTCCTGGATCACCCAATTTCATAAAATTTTGTTGATTTGACAGGTACTTCTTTCCGTGACGGGACAACGCAGATATTTTGCAAAAGGGGGTTTTGCTCGCGTTGTCCCGTCACGAAATGAAGCAATGGAGCACTTCCATTCGAGCAGTTTTTGTTTTTTCTACAATGTATTTCTTATGGAGCGAACTGTCAAAAACTGCTCGACTGCGGGTGCTCCATTGGGAAAATCGAGCCAAACATTTCATTAGGGCACAAAAGCAAAAACCGCGATTCGAGAAAATCGCTTGCAAAAAATGGACAACTTGTTTCAATTCCTATTTAAAAAATAAGCATGACTGATGGTATTTTTACTGATGATTCGATAAAACACACCATTATCCTCAACTCTGCTTTACTGCTTCTTAATTTATGTTGATTTTCGCAATAAAACTCATAATTTTAAAAAATCTCGTTATTAGGCCCTTTTAGCTTTCCAACTGCTGTTCATAATGGGCCCTTTCTAAATGCAATTTCGAAGAGAACTAAAAGGGCACTAAAGCGCTGTCACCGGATTGTTGTTTTGAATGATGTTTATGGGCCCTTTTGTTTAGTTAGAAATAATGAGGAATTCAGTGGAAATTTTGATAATTGGTGAAGTTTTATGATCGAATGGAGCAGATAAGGTATGTGAAACATTAAAATTCTTCAAAAGTGTACTGAACAGCAGCCGCGGGCCGTATTTAATATTGTATTTCGACGAAGTTTTTTTTCTGCAGAAACCCTTGGTGAAACGTTAACCAAACTTTGTTTTGAAGAGAATTAGTGTTAAGAATGTATGAAAAGTTCACTTTATAACATAGAAAGTTCCTTAACCACGAAAAACTAACGAAAAAGAAAAGGGCACAATTGAACTTTTTTTCTGGTTTGGAGTGAACATTGTTATGTGCCCTTTTGTTTTTTTGATTTTTTCAATAGGAAATTGTTTGCCATCAATCTGATTCTTGGAGGGCATGTAGGGAGTGTACTTTGGAGTGGAATAGTGGAATAATCCCGAATGTTTACTTTTTGGTTTTGTGCCCTAATGAAATGTTTGGCTCGAAATCTCTACTGACTAGTCAACTTTAACTAATGGAGCACCCGCAGTCGAGCAGTTTTTGACAGTTCGCTCCATAAGAAATACATTGTAGAAAAAAGCAAAAACTGCTCGAATGGAAATGCTCCATTTGGAGTCGCTGAGCTAGAATATGACTCCTAGACTGCCGTTCTACGCATAATTCGAGCCAAACATTTCATTAGGGCACAAAACCAAAACGTAAACATTCGGGATTATTCCACTATTCCATTCATTAGTACACTCCCTACATGCCCTCCAAGAATCAGATTGATAACAAACAATTTCCTATTGAAAAAATCAAAACCACAAAAGGGCCCATAACAATGTTCACTCCGAACCAGAAAAAAAGTTCAATTGTGCCCTTTTATTTTTCGTTAGTTTTTCGTAGTTGAGGAACTTTCTATGATATAAAGTGAACT
Organism: Culex pipiens pallens; assembly: GCF_016801865.2. NCBI lineage: Eukaryota > Metazoa > Arthropoda > Insecta > Diptera > Culicidae > Culex > Culex pipiens. The sequence goes on from NC_068939.1 coordinate 44,679,089, forward strand.
TTTCATACATTCTTAACACTAATTCACTTCAAAACAACGTTTGGTTTACGTTTCACCAAGGATTTCTGCAGAAAAAAACTTCGTCGAAACGCAATATTTAATACGGTCCGATGCTGTTCAGTGCACTTTTGAAGAATTTTTATGTTTCACATGCCTTATTCTCACCATTCGATCACAAAACATCACTAATTAACATAATGTTCCCTGAATTCCTCATTATTTCTAACTGAACAAAAGGTCCCATAAACATCATTCAAAACAACAATCCGGTGACAGCGCTTTAGTGCCCTTTTAGTTCTCTTCGAAATTGCATTTAGAAAGGGCCCATTATGAACAGCAGTTGGAAAGCTAAAAGGGCCTAATAACGAGATTTTTTAAAATTATGAGTTTTATTGTGAAAATCAACATAAATTAAGAAGCAGTAAAGCAGAGTTGAGGATAATGATGTGTTTTATCGAATCATCAGTAAAAATACCATCAGTCAAGCTTATTTTTTAAATAGGAATTGAAACAAGTTGTCCATTTTTTGCAAGCGATTTTCTCGAATCGCGGTTTTTGCTTTTGTGCCCTAATGAAATGTTTGGCTCGAATTGTCCCATGTCATTTTTGGACGATTTTGACTTTTTGACATTTTTATGTTTAGTTTGTCGTATACTTTTAGAAAAACACATAAAATCTAGTACTTTGTTCGGAAACTCATCAAAAACAATACCAAGTCTGTTTGTCCCATCGTTACACTTCTACGCATAATTGTCCCACCATGTATTTTCTTACACGGAATCATTAGTTTCACTAAGCATTATGCCTTGATTACCTATTGTATAGCAAGAGGATCATAAATAAGAGTGATAAAATACTAACTGGGGCGATTAGGGACACATAGGACGGATAGGAACCCACGGGACAATTATGCGTAGAAACAAAGAAATCGATCGAAAAATTTCAAAGGCGATTTCTCAGTTGCATTTTTTTTAAGATGGGACAATTATGCGTAGAACGGCAGTAGAGTACTGCAAAGTATTCAGGGAATGTGCAATCCAAAGTGGGTCTCGTGGCGCAGGGGTAGCGGCTTCGGCTGCCGATCCCGATGATGCTATGAGACGCGGGTTCGATTCCCGCCTTATCCACTGAGCTTCTATCGGATGGTGAAGTAAAACGTCGGTCCCGGTTTCTCCTGTCTCGTCAGAGGCGCTGGAGCAGAAATCCCACGTTAGAGGAAGGCCATGCCCCGGGGGGCGTAGTGCCAATAGTTTCGTTTTTGCAATCCAAAATGAGCCCTAGAATATTCCAAAATACTCAGGGAATGTGCAATCCAAGATGGCGGCCAATATGGCGAAGCTAGAAAATTTGATTTTTTTTTCAAGTTTGTAACAGGCAATCAACGGGTCAAATTTAATTAATTTGGGGTCGCTGAACTCGAATATGAGCCATATAATACTCCAAAGTACTTAGCGAATGTGCAATCTAAGATGGCGGCCTATATGGCGATGCTAAAAAATTGAATTGCATTCCCTGAGTACTTATTTGTTTATTTGTCACCGTATTTGGCATTATGCCGCACAGACTGTTCTATGGACTTTAGAATATTCTAAAGATTGTATTCAAGTTCAGCATCCCCAAATCAATTGTTACATTTCTGTATAAAAATTTCCAATATTCTAGGTTCGCCATCTTGGCCGCCATATTGGATTGCACATTCCCTGAGTACTTTTTAGTTTCATATGGCTCATATTCGAGTTCAGCGATCCCAAATTAGTTGAATTTGACTAGTAGATTGAACTTAAAAATCCTTTTATTATGGTTTTTCCATTCAGCCACCATATTGGACGCCATCTTGAATATCTCGCTTCCCATTGAGACTCAGGAAAATCAACAGGTAAATTTGGTCGATTTAGTCTAGATCGATCAAAAACTGGCCTGTTACACGATTTGCTTCTAGACACAACAAATGAGCACCTTTTTTTGAATTCGTGTCTTGGCCAAAAAATTGGCGTGACGGGACAACGCAAACTTGCGTCAGTCGTAACTGTGGTTCCTTTTGGCCAAATTTTCGATTTCTAATAAGCATTTTAAAGGGGTTTTCGAGTACGAAGAGAATCCAAAATATGATGCAAATCCGATTTCACGAATTATTGGAAATTAAACAATTGTCATTTATCGTGACGGGACAACGCTTCCATATACCCCCTTTTTAAATGTCCTATATAATTTTATAACTACAGAATCTGCTTTTGTCAATAAGAGGGCTTATAAAAGAGTCATTTTACTATAAAATTCCGTTGGAATGATTAAATATCTGCATTCCATCCATGAATTTTAGCAATTATTTAAAAAAAGTAGGGAAAATTAAAAATTTCCAGCGTTTATACATTTTACAACTTCTGCTCACAGATATGTTAAGAATAGGAACTTTGGTGTGGAATTATGTTTTTTGAGTGGTTCAAATAGTTGGAAAACATGGAAAATTATCAGAACCATCCAAAGTTCAACTTGAAAAATGACTGCTTGGTAAACAAGTGCTAAGAATCGGTCATACCTGTTGTTTTTAAAGGTCCTTATCATTATCTACAACTTTGCCGAAGTCACCAAATCGATCGGAAATGTTTTCCCAAGATTTATATTTTCAAATATTCACATCTAATCCAATCTTATTTAACACAAACGCATCCAGTCCGATAAAAGCAAACCAAACCAGTGAGCCCCGATGCTCCTTTTGACGAAGAGAAAATTTAAGAAAATAAAACTTCAGCCCTAAAATAGGCACGTTTACAATAAAATGGTAGCTTTAGTTAATAAAAAACATTTGTAAAAGGAGCCGGGGGGGGCGGGGGGGGTGGCAGAATGGTCCACCTAAGTAAAATGTACCGAAAATCATAGAAAAACATACAAATTTATGAATCCAGTGTAGTAGGCTTATGCTTTGGAATGTGCCCTTCAATGTTGTATACTTGGTTGATGAAATTTTTTTAATTGAAACTATTTTTGAGCCACTTAAAAAAAAAGTTTTTACGACTAACTTTCCAGGGTACGGGGCAGAATGGACCACCCTGCGGGGCAGAATGGGCCACCTTGGAAAACAAGCCATTTCTCCTAACACAACTTTGAAGGGTAATAAGAAATGACTTGAGGGACCTTTCCAACATAGTTTCCATGAAGTTTGACCACTTTTATAAAAATAGTGAAATAATACATTTAATAAAAATTTCATAACTTTTGATTGTTTTTATAAGGCAGGATAAGGGTGGTCCATTCTGCCCCCAAGTGGATTTTAATTTAACACTTCTACCACCAAGCCTCTAAATGATTTGAAGGTTCCATTGTTGTTTGATTACCTTGGTAGTAAAATCTAGTAACATTATAAGCATTGAAAAAAAATTCAAACAATTCAACTTTTCAGAAAGCTTATTTGAAAACCTCGAAATAAATAACATTTGCGTTGTTTTGTCAATAATTTACATTTTCGCTCACAATTCGAAAAATACAATGAATTCAAACATCGTTTTCGATGTGGTGATGTTTTTTGACGTCCATTCTGCCCCCTGGTCCATTCTGCCCCCTCTGCCCCTATGTGTAAAAATACAGAAAGGCAAATCGTAGCCACATTGAAATTTAGGGCAGTTGAAAATGGTTTTGATTTGATAAAAAATTTGAAACACTAGAAGGGACCATCCATAAACCACGTGGACACTATTTTTGGAAATCTCAGACCTCTACCAGTATTTGATTTCTTATACTTTTTACATCTGAGCAATTCTCTATGAAGTCGGTTTTTTTTTTATTTTTGTATTTTTTTAATCCGGCTGAAACTTTTTTGGTGCCTTCGGTATGCCCAAAGAAGCCATTTTGCATCATTAGTTTGTTCATATAATTTTCCATACAAATTTGGTTGCTGTCCATACAAAAATGATGCATGAAAATTCCAAAATCTGTATCTTTTGAAGGAATTTTTTGGTCGATTTGGTTTCTTCGGCAAAGTTGTAGTAATGGATAACGCTACACTGAAAAAAATATACACGGTATTTTAACTGATTTTTAATTTCACTTTTTGTCATTTAAACTTGATTTCCAAAGAAATAACACACCTTTTTCGAGCTATCCAGATTTTTAAGCGAAGATGGCGTTCGAATGTTGAACGTCCGAAATGTCAAAATCGTGCAAGACCACCAACATTAGAAAAAAAATGCGGCTGTCATGCCATGGCACACTTTTTTCGTAACGTTGGTACCACTGCGTGATTTTGACATTTCGGGCGTTCACCATTCGAACGCCATTTTCGCTTAAAAAACTGGATAACGTTTTAGGGTTTTTTTAAAAATACTTTTGAAAAGATGAGAAAATCCTCTATATTTTGCTTTTCAAAAATATTTTTTCAAAATTGGCAAACATGACCACTAATTGAAAAAAAAAAAAATAACAGCGATTATTTAAAAAAACAGGAAGGCAAAAAATGGCTATAACTTGCAAACGGTACCTTTTATCAAAATTTCACTAAAGTTTTTTTTGATTGCAAATTTGATTTCGAAAAATGTTTGCGACTAATATATATATATATATATATATATATATATTTTTTTTTTTGAAAAAATCTGTATTGATACAAAAAATTCTAACTCGGTCAAAGATTTTTTGCCCGTTCTGGAAATTTCTGAAAAGTTGGCATTTAAGGTCCCCTAAAATATATCAGAAAATAATAAAAAATATACCTACGACTTTGCCGAAGACACAAAATCGGACAAAAAATTCCTTCAGAAGATACAGATTTTTTAATTTTCGTATACTATTTCTGTAAGGGCAGCTGCCAAATTTGTATGGAAAATTATATGGACAAACTTATGGTGCAAAACGGCTTCTTTGGGCATAACAAAGGCTCCAAAAAAGTTTCAGCCGGATCAAAAAATACAAAAAAATCGAATGACCGAAATCTCAAATGATTGCTCATCTACCAAAAAATACATTTTTTTTTTTATTACCAAAAAAACTTACCTCGGTGGCGGCACTTCAGTTTTGTTCATTTTACGTCGTGCGACCCGCTGGGCTCGAACTTGTTTAAAATTCAGCACTCGAAATTCTACAAAAAAAACTTTTTCAATCAAAACTAATCATCAACCAAAATCCTCATCCCTACCTTCGTCGTCGACATGCTTGCTGCTGGTGTCCAGTTCCTGTTGGGTCGACTGAAACCGGCATCCAGCGACCCGCACCGACGTTAGCTGCACCACCGGTCGACTTCCGGCAAACCTCACAAACAGTGCCATCCTATTTTAATCCGGAACAATCGTAAAAAAAGCGTGCAAAATTCCAGAAAATCTTCCAATGTTTTGATCCCGCACAACTTTTACATCACGACCGCACACACCGCTGAACGAGCGCGAACTGTCACCGGGGGAACCCTACAACGTTCACTTTTGACAGCCGCGGATGCGCCGCAGCTTCAAAAACAAAACTTAACGAAGGTCGGTCGCGTCCGTTTTTTTTCGAGCGGTGAGATTCTGTTGTGAATGCAGTGCAACTGCCGCCGCGCTGGTTCCTATTTTCGGTGATTTTAATCCGTCTTTTACGTGCGTTTCAAATGGCTTCTTTCGTGTTCGATCATGTTTTCATCCGGTCGTCGGTGAAGTGATTCGGGGATTGTTTCGTGTGGAAATCAAGCAAAGTGCGCGAAGTGTTGAAGATCGAAGTCGGCGTTGGAATTTGGTCGTTTGGACGAAAAAAAGGAGGAACGATTTTTGGCGTGCATCAAACACATCCGGCCTAGAGGAGGAGGAAAACCATGGGTGACAGCAAAAACATTCGGGTGGCCGTCCGGGTGAGGCCCTTCAACCGGCGGGAATTGGAGCAGAACCAGCGGAACATCATCAAGGTTAGTTTGTGTTTGGGCGGGGACGGGTGAAAGTTTTTTTTTTTGCACCACAAAAACGGTTGTGAAAGGTGACAGTTCTGTGGGGGATTTAAAAAGTAGGGTAGGTTCGCCTATGTTGGAACTAAACGAAAATATTGTTAAATTTTTTAAAACATTTGGCTTATCATCAGAAGAATTCAGTGTTGATAACTATTTCGGCATTTATCAAATTTCGTTTTTTAAATCTTTCAACCAAAGTATTTTTTTATTTTCCATATTACCTTCAAAGAGAAAATCATTCTCTTTTTGCTATTTTTTCTCAAAATTGTCTTATCGCGCATAACGAAAAAGGTATTAGAATCATGTTTCTAATTATATGGAAAAACTCCAACTCAAAAAAACATTAACAGATTTCTAGAGTTCGTCAGTTTTGTGCATTACCACAAGGGCTAGTGATTTTCACGGCAAAAAAATACGCTTTTCAAAACATTGAAATTACACAGTACACAGAAATCCTCATTAAATTACGGCAACAATGTGTTATTTGAGAATGATTGTGTTCAAGAAAGTTACTGAAAAAGTTAGCAATTGTTTAAGATAATAGCACAGACAAACAGACGGGACACTCGAGTTCGGAACCATCGTCCTTCAATAACCGAGCCAAAACTGTTATTGCAAATGCAATTTAGCTTCGGCATCCACTCACCCGGCGCTGATGGCGCTGCTGTCGTGACAGCTTGCCCATCTTTCCTCAGTGTGTGTAATGTGTTTTTGTTGTTGTAAAGCTGAGCGTGAGCACGTGGCAGCAAATGAAAACAAAACAAAATATGATAGAATTCAGGAATTTTAACGGTGATCCACAATACAGGCTTTGCGGGACAAGATTGGAGCAGTTTCGACCAGGGTCAGATGAGCGGCTGACTAGCAAGGACATACCCTTTGCCCCACTATTAACCCGGTAGGCCTGCCGCTGCCGAGGCTGCTGATGAGGCGTCCGCATACTGCGGAGGAAGCCAGATTCTGTGGTGAAGTCATCTCCTTTGGAGCAACCTGCTTATCCTTCATGGAATGCTGCTCAGATTGCTGCTGCTGGTCGTCCTTTTGGCGATGTTGCGTCGATCGTGAGCGCCACTCAATCTTCATCCACAGTTGTTCTGTTTTGATGTAGGTAAGAGTTTGCGGCAGCGTTTTTTGGAATCTTCCCGCGGATGTTCCGAAACGAAACGCGGATGTTTTTGGGAGCAACGGGGAGGACCAGTGGTTTGGTCTCTGTCGTTGCGGTTGTGGTGCGTCGTTGCTGATGCTGCCGCATGGTTTGGCCGTCATCTTCGGCCGTCGGTGTTAATTTTTATTTTTATTTCATCGAGTACTGACGATAAGCAGCAACAAAATTATTTCAATCAGCTGTTGATGTTTACAATCGGCTTGATTGTCTCACGCATACACTGACATGACACATGACAGTAATGGGTTTGTATTGGTATGTTTGGGCTGCGCTTCGGCATAAACTCACTAGGCAGCGCTGGCGTCGCCGTGATTTGGTGGTTTGATGAAGGACGATGAATTTCAAAAATTATTTGTATGGAGAGTCACGTCTGTTTGTCTGTGATAATAGTATAATAGTCATGACAAAAAATATGAGCTCATGTTTAAGAAATTTTGCAGAATTTAAGATTCACCCATCCTATTTTTATTGAAAATTTGAAAACTTAGATTGCTCAAATATTTTATATACGAAGCACATTCTTAACGAAGAATCTTCCAAAAGTAGAATCATTATTTTCCTATACACTTATATTTTTTTACTGAATTCGGTAAAGTTTACCGAAGTTTCAACAGCTGAACAGTTCGGTAAAATAAAAATTACCGAATTCGGTAAAAACTTACCGAAATTCGGTAATAAGGTTCATTATTGTTCATCGTACAACCGAAATTCGTTAAACTTTTGTTCATTTTGACAGATGGTTTACCGATCCAAACTTTACCGATTTTTCAACTACCGGATTCGGTAAAAAAATATCTATGTGTGTATATATTTGTATTTTAAGCAAAATGAAAAATAAATAACTTGATGTACTACCAACAATTATTTAACTTTCGTTGCGTGTAGGGACCATTCATAAACCACGTGGACACTTTTTTGGAAATCTGTTATCACCACTTTCTGATTATATCATCTACCAATAATGAAACGTTGATCGGAAGGAACGTCGCCGGTTTAGTTAGTTTAAGTTATTGTTTTAATTTCATTACAATCGGTTACGTGGTGTCCCTGGGCTTTGTCATAATGAGTGTCATAGGTTTGATGCTTGTTTGGCAAAGAGTATGATTTGATTCGATGTGGAATTAAAATCGAAGTGTTCAGTATGTTGCTGAAGCTTCCATTTTTACACATGGACACCACTTCATGCTGCGAGAACCCACTTTGGCGTAGTCTCAGGGCTTAATCGATGGCCGGTAAGCTGTCATCGAGACAAGGAGGTTCTCTGATAGTGGAAATATCACATTTGTACAATGAACCGCTACATATGTGATTTTTCCCTATCTTAATGTGGGTGTCAGGTTAGGATGCGGGTTTAAAAAAAATAGTGTTTGTAGAATTTAGGATTTTAACTATAAATATCAACTTTTTATACTTTGCCTTTAGTTATTTAGGGACAAAATTAGTAACAGTGAATTTAGTAATTCTATCAGAATCGGTGATTTTCACTCAAGTAGCATAAAAACCATTCTGATTTGTCAAAATTTCCATAGAGTCTCGATCAATCAATAGTGAAATGATATCGGACTAAATTCGTTGATCTGTTGAACTAACGGTTGTCGGATTATGATTGTATCGACCATTGTTGCGAATCGAGGATCTACTGGAATTCTGACGAACAAATGGTCGTCTCTTTGCAATTCACGACGTAAAATATCAACTGTTTTTTTTTGTTTTTTTTTTTTTTAAAGAAGCCAGACAGGTTTTAAAAGAAACGTTTTTTTTGGTTAATAATTAAAATGTCGGGGATTTGAGATAAGAGTAGCTTTCGGATAGGTTGCTTTAAATCTTGTATTCAATTCAAGTTAGGAAGTTATCCGCAAATGAATATTTGGACTTATATGAATAATTGAACATTTTGGACTTATGAATAACACACAACTGTGCATTTATTCTAGAGTCAGATCCATACAGCGTCAGTGTTTATTTGGTCGAAGTGTACTAATTCATTGGCAGATCTGATTCTAGTTGTAATGTACGACAAGACTACTGACGGACGTGACAGGACGAGGGCCCAGTTTAGAGGTTTCGACATCAACGATGTGCGGCTGGATCACCCTCCCAAAAAAAAAAAAAAAAATTACAATCGGTTACGTGGTGTCCTGTTTTCTTTTCGTTGATAGTGATAATTTATTCCAACTGGCAGTTTTAGTATTAACTCATTAAACTATCGATTTTATGAAGTGTAAAACGTATTTTGTTTACTAATTTTAAAATTTGCTCGCGTTATCTAAGTTTTACAAACAAAAAATAGACTGATAAGTCCATCCCATAGCACTACTGCTCGGTTGGCTCGCGTTCGATTAATTTTTTTTTAAATAATCAATTTTTTATCTTTCCGCAGCCGGCTGCCTAAGTTTTAAAATTTTCAACCGATAATCAAAATGCTCATGGTCACATCACTGCCACTCGTGAATCCTGACCTCATACCCATCTACTAACCCCCTCAAAACTCATGTGATACTTTGTCGGAGAAGCAGTCGATTGGGCGGTCTCTATCACTCAAGTATCGGACTAACATTCCCATCCACTTCCCCGTGACCCTACCACTGGTCGTGGCCAGCACCGGTATTGATCAGCATTATAGGGGCCTTTGAGAAGTTACGAAGCGAGGAAAGGTAGCTCCCACTCATCTTCCACGGCTCGTTGACGTAACTTCTGGAGGTCGATAACGGAGTAGCAACTTATGCTTATGCTTAATTAAACCAATTCTTTTGCAAAACTTTTGATGAAAACTTGCTTGTTTACTTCCTATTGAAATATTTATTACACTGTAATAGAACGTCAAATGGCTGATCTGCCAACAATGGGTGCTCCATGGAATTATGAAAATGCTTTTCCCCTTAATCTTTTTCAATATCTTTCTACTAAATCAAATCAAATTTATATCGGCACTAGTTTTTTACCCGTATCAGGATAAGAACCAACCCATTTCTTAATTTGATTTTCAATCGATATTCGTTGGTTTTCTTCTCCCATCCCTTCCATTTGTGCTCAAACCATGAAACTGTTCGGTTGGTTATTGCTCCTGGTGGGAGCAACCACTGCGCACTACATCAACGAGCTGGGAAGTTACATTGCCACGGCAATCTTCCAGCTGGCGTTGCGTGAACCCAGAATCATGGACTGTGTGTTCATCGACATGAATCGTAAGCAGTCGCGCAGCGTTGTAATCACTGGACTAGTGCAGCAACCGGACCTTAGTCACGTTGTAAAGTACGTGCTAGACCGGGAGTACGGTGGCGATCCCTTCGCGTTCCCACAGTATCCGGCGTTGGTGCTGATCGATGCTGGGAACAGTGGGGTCGTCCGCGATGGGGATGTTCCGAGAAACATCCGACGCATTATTGGGAACTTTAAACCGCACACCAAGCTGTTGGTGCTGATTGACGTAACGGCGAAGAAGTATTTTGACTTTTGGAGCGTTCAGCTGAGCGGTCTTTGCTTCTGCAAAGTTGCCTTTTTGGGACTTGATGAAGAGATTATACTACGTAACACTATGAAGGGAACGATTTGGAAGGCTTGGAATAGCTTTCCTTCTTTGGACGATCTCTTTATGAGTAACACTCGAAACATGGGAAAACGACCCGTTGTGTACTCAACAACAACTCCGTTCCAACCGAGCAACAAAACGTTGCTGGAGGAGTTCGATGTGAACGTGCGTTGGATCGAAGAAACGGCCCAATATCTGAACACAACAGCATGGCATTACGTCAACAAGAGAAGGAACTTGTCGACGGTATCGCACAGTGGCTGGAACTGGATCGACGACTACGGGATCGATATTATGGTGAACCGTGCCTTCTATATTGGATCCTTCGATGAAAGCTCTACGGTATTTTCGACCATCCCGGAAACCCTAGTCGTGCTGGTTCCAATTGGGCGACAATTCAACGTCATCGAGCTGTTTCTCGCTCCTTTCACCACCGCGGCTTGGATTACTCTGCTGGCTGTGGTCGCCACGGTAGAGCTGGTGAGTTTGGCAGCTCCAACAGTGTTCCGGAATGATCCCATCTTGCTCGTGATCTGCGGACTGGAACGCTTCAACCTGCACCGAGCGAATCGCAGAGAGAAAGTGATTCTGCTGTCGCTGATTATATTCTTCTTTCTCGTGCTAAACGCGTACGAAACGAAGATCATCTCGATGATGACGAGTAAACCTTCGATTCCGACGGTCAGGACCTTCCAGCAGTTGCTGGACGCTGGCATGAAGTTGAAAATTCGGTTCGCCTATGGCATTGAGCCAGTACTCGAAAGGGTGTTCAAAGAATCGCTGGTTGATCGTACTGAGAGCTTGTTCGAGATGGACGGAATCAACGCGTACGGTGCTGGCAGAGCTGTGTCCGAGCTGTATCTGTCAATCTTCTACTTTAATGTCAAGCTGCAACGCACCACGTACGTAATTTTGGACGAAACTTTCGGCATGAGAGTTGCTGCATTTATGACGAGCTTTCGCAACCCGTTGAAGGAGATATTCGAGCATACGCACCAGGTGCTGGTGGAGAGTGGACTGCACGATCTGTACATTAAACAATCACAGGCAAAAGTTTGGACCATTAAGAAACGTTACACCCCGACCGAGCTTGTTTTCCCCGAAGACGATATGCTTGGGATCGAGGATCTGTTGCCAGCGTGGATTGCACTTGGGGCTGGACTGATCTGTGGTAGTTTTGCTATTGCGGTGGAATTTTTGTTGGTTTGTTTGAAGAAGCTTACATTATTAAAAAATTGTATAATGCATTCGTTCGAACAGCTTAAGTTCAAGGTTTTGCCTTCCTCACTGAGGTAAGGCTATAATCCTGCTCTAAAATTGAACTTTTTATTAAAAGCTCGAAAACCCACCTTGATGTATACATATCGACTCAGAATCGAAAACTGAACAAATGTCTGTGTGTATGTGTGTGTGTATGTGTGTGTGTATGTGTGTGTGTATGTGACCAATAATGTCACGCAGTTTTCTCAGCACTGGCTGAACCGATTTTGACCAAACCAGTCGCATTCGACTTGGTTTAGGGTCCCATACGGTGCTATTGAATTGTTTGAAGTTTCGATAAGTAGTTCAAAAGTTATGTATAAAAATGTGTTTTCGCATATTTTCGGAAGATGAATAAATGGCAGTAAACTGAACCAAACATCATTATGTTATACATCGTTATTTAGGTAATTGAAAGACCTTTCCAACGAGTCCACAACTTTGAAGATCTGGCAACCCTGTCTCGAGTTATAACCACTTAAGTGATATTTATGTACTTTTTTGTAGCCGGATCTCATTTAAATGTATGTAAACAATGTCCGGATCCATCATCCGACACATCGTTGGTTAGATAATTGAAAGACCTTTCCAACGAATCTACAACATTGAAGATCTGGCAACCCTGTCTCGAGTTATAACCACTTAAGTGATATTTATGTACTTTTTTTGTAGCCGGATCTCATTTAAATGTATGTAAACAATGTCCGGATCCATCATCCGACCCATCGTTGGTTAGGTAATTGAAAGACCTTTCCAACGAATCTACAACATTGAAGATCTGGCAACCCTGTCTCGAGTTATAACCACTTATGTGATATTTATGTACTTTTTTGAAGCCGGATCTCACTTAAATGTATGTAAACGATGTCCGGATCCATCATCCGACCCATCGTTGGTTAGGTAATTGAAAGACCTTTCCAACGAATCTATAACATTGAAGATCTGGCAACCCTGTCTCGAGTTATAACCACTTAAGTGATATTTATGTACTTTTTTTGTAGCCGGATCTCATTTAAATGTATGTAAACAATGTCCGGATCCATCATCCGACACATCGTTGGTTAGGTAATTGAAAGACCTTTCCAACGAATCTACAACATTGAAGATCTGGCAACCCTGTCTCGAGTTATAACCACTTAAGTGATATTTATGTACTTTTTTTGTAGCCGTATCTCATTTAAATGTATGTAAACAATGTCCGGATCCATCATCCGATCCATCGTTGGTTAGGTAATTGAAAGACCTTTCCAACGAGTCCACAACATTAAAGATCTGGCAACCCTGCCTCGAGTTCTGACCACTTAAGTGATATTTATGTACTTTTTTGAAGCCGGATCTCACTTAAATGTATGTTAACAATGTCCGGATCCATCATCCGACCCCATGGCTTTCTACCTAAGGTACTCGCGATTGAGTGTGTAGTAGTGCGGTTGTCAAATTCGCTATCTCTGACTCTCTCACTCCACTGACACTGACATTGTTTATGTTTTGGTTTTCCTGGCACGGCCCATTGTTCTTTTGTTATTGTTTTGGTTTTAGTGGCACGGAGTCATGCACTCACACTAATGCAAAGCAAGATGACGAGTACCTTTGATATACAGCCTTGATCCGACCCATCGTTGGTTAGGTAATCGAAAGACCTTTCCAACGAGTCCACAACATTGAAGATCTGGTAACCCTGTCTCGAGTTCTTTCTTTGTAGCTGGATCTCATTTAAATGTATGTAAACATTGTCCGGATCCATCATCCGACCCATCGTTGGTTAGGTAATTGAAAGACCTTTCCAACGAGTCCAAAACATTAAAGATCTGGCAACCCTGCCTCGAGTTCTGACCACTTAAGTGATATTTATGTACTTTTTTGTAGCCGGATCTCACTTAAATGTATGTTAACAATGTCCGGATCCATCATCCGACCCATCGTTGGTTAGGTAATCGAAAGACCTTTCCAACAAGTCCAAAACATTAAAGATCTGGCAACCCTGCCTCGAGTTCTGACCACTTAAGTGATATTTATGTACTTTTTTGTAGCCGGATCTCACTTAAATGTATGTTAACAATGTCCGGATCCATCATCCGACCCATCGTTGGTTAGGTAATCGAAAGACCTTTCCAACGAGTCCACAACATTGAAGATCTGGTAACCCTGTCTCGAGTTCTTTTTTTGTAGCTGGATCTCATTTAAATGTATGTAAACATTGTCCGGATCCATCATCCGACCCATCGTTGGTTAGGTAATTGAAAGACCTTTCCAACGAGTCCAAAACATTAAAGATCTGGCAACCCTGTCTCGAGTTCTGACCACTTAAGTGATATTTATGTACTTTTTTGTAGCCGGATCTCACTTAAATGTATGTTACAAATGTCCGGATCCATCATCCGACCCATCGTTGGTTAGGTAATCGAAAGACCTTTCCAACAAGTCCAAAACATTAAAGATCTGGCAACCCTGCCTCGAGTTCTGACCACTTAAGTGATATTTATGTACTTTTTTGTAGCCGGATCTCACTTAAATGTATGTTAACAATGTCCGGATCCATCATCCGACCCATCGTTGGTTAGGTAATCGAAAGACCTTTCCAACGAGTCCACAACATTGAAGATCTGGTAACCCTGTCTCGAGTTCTTTTTTTGTAGCTGGATCTCATTTAAATTTATGTAAACATTGTCCGGATCCATCATCCGACCCATCGTTGGTTAGGTAATTGAAAGACCTTTCCAACGAGTCCAAAACATTAAAGATCTGGCAACCCTGTCTCGAGTTCTGACCATTTCTAATGCCACTTATGAGCCCTTGAGTGATATGTGTGTTTTTTTGGATCAAATTTGTGTCCAAACCCATCATATTACATATCACCCATTGTTGGAAAAGAGTGAGGAAGGCACCAACCACATAGGTGGATTAAGTTAGTTTTTCAAAAATGAGCGTGTATTTTTTACACCATAAAAAAAAAAAACAGCATCAACTAGTTCATTGTATAACACCTGCAGCAATAAGATGTTCAAATGTAGTTTTAAGGGCATTTTTTCAATTTCGATTTAAAGGAGATTCATAAAAAAAGTCAAATCAAATTGTTCTTTATTGCGAGATTCCTACTCGAAACTAGGTGTCCAAAGGCTTGAAACGGTAAGGCAGTCCAAACTTCTTTTTACAACTAAGCTACCATCCCTCCCTGGATTCCAACTGACTACTTTTGGTCTGTGAATCCAACTACCGTCTACCCAAGTAACCATCCAGCACTAAAACAAATCACTGTCCAGCACTAAAAGCGCTTTTACAGCTGCGAGCTAATGCTAAAGTGTTTTGACATCTGCATCAAAAGCGCTTTTGCAGCCGATTTGCAGCTAAGTTTGGACTTTATATTTCTGATTTCCAGCTGGGCCCCTACTGTTGCTGTTCCACCCCTGCAAATTGTCAACAAAGTTGGGAGAGGCAAAAATATTGCTCTCTCACACTCTCTCTCAATTCTAATTTTAGTTTGTTTACCACTTTACCGACTCAGCTGTTCGAGCGGAGAAGCCAATTTATTTGATTGAACTTGCTTTTGTTGGGGATGTGATGCCAGATATCAGAAGTGGTCTTCGATGTTAACTGATGGTTCCTGCGCCCGGGTCGTCACGCCTGTTTGGGAAATGTTTTACTAGTGTGATTGAACAGCTTCAATTGCCGTTGCATCCTCTAACCAAACACTCGACATTTGTAAAAGATTTCCACCCCTCGATTTCAAGAGAATATATATTTCTTTGAGAGGAAAGCAAAACGTAATTTGAGTTGGACTTAAAGACATTTTATTCATTACATCGCACCTTGCATCACATGGTTATTCACGAACCTAACAAACACGACACTCGGCTGATACTCGCTATTCGTACCTGCTGCCGGGGCACCGTAATCACGAAATGTCCGCTTAGTTCACTGTCCGCTGCCTTCCAAATCCGAACGATTCTAATGGGTGGTGTTTCCTCAACACAAATGTCATGATGGAATTCCAAGACGTGGGTTTTGATTCCTGAAACATATATGTTTGTTTATTAACGACGCAAAACTGTATTTTTTTGGAATACTTACGAAAATAGTAAAAAAAAAGGCGTTCAGTTGCAGCTTTTTCCAGTCCTGATCTTGCTTGCCATGTTGATTTTTCTACGAGTGAGCGAGAGCTGTGTTTTGCTTTGTTCTCCTTCTCGCTCACTCGCTCCCACACTCACTCAAAATGGTAAACGTGATGCCAGTTTTTTTTAGAAACAGCATGACAGTGTTGCTAGTGACCGCTGTAAATCAGCTCTATTCCAGCTGTTAGCAGAGCAGTTGTAATAGAGCTAATTTGCAAAGATCTTAGCTGTTTTATGACAGATTAGCTGGTGAATGCTGTTTTCCAACTAATTTATGATTTGTTTTAGTGCTAAATGGTTACTTGGGTAGCGACTCTACCGACTTCTACACCTGATTTAATATGACAAAGTGTCAAAAGATCATTAATTCTGTAACATTTTAAATAGTGGACGAATCTTTTCGCACTCTTCGGCAAAGTTGTTCCCTGGTACACCAACTATGAGCTCATGAGCAGGGAAGGTATTTGCCGATGGGCCTCCAAAAAGCTTTTTAAATTTATTTCCTTCCCATTAAGGAAATTACTTTTATGATGTATGGAGCACTAGTAGATATTTTACTAATGAACAACTTTGTAGAACATTGTTTTGTTCTAAACTGAATGCTGTTGACATTAGAGCGTAAACAAAAATCCCCTCACCATCGCGAGTGAGGAACGCCGATGGTGGCATTTTTAGACATTGTTTACGCTCTAGTGTCAACAGCATTCACTATGGAACAAAACAATGTTCTACAAAATTGTTCGTTTGTACAAAATCTACAATTGCTTCATACATTATTATAGTGAATTCTGTAACTGGAAGGTAATATGTACATCAAACGAGGGCTTCGCGATGGTTTTTTGCCATTTGCCATCCCTGCTCATGAGGTTTTTGAAAAAATGCCAAAATCGTTAAGGGGCGCAAAATTGGTAAAAGCCAAAACGCACCGATCTTACGGGTTGAATTCCATTTAAAATTCAAAGTCAAAGCGCCAGGTCCTGTCGCAACCAATCAAGCTCATATTTGGGATTCGGGCGCTGAAATGCCCGCAAAATTGACCCGTTTTGTTACATCCGTATAAATACATCAAATAAAAAAGTGCGCTCTGCTTGGTAGTCCCAATATAGGTACAGCTACCCTAAATGTTTTATCTCCCATCGAAAACGATTCAATCAAGTTAAAATTATGCGAAAAATCTATCTAAATTCAAACTTCTTGCGTTTCTCCACGCCAGGTCCTGGACAGTTCGACGCTGATGTTCGACCCGGACGAGGACGAGGACGAGTTCTTCTTCCACGGTATGAAGCAAACGCACCGGGACATTACGAAGCGCGTCAAGAAGAAGCTCGCGATGGAGTACGACAGCGTGTTCGACGCCGAGGCCAACAACGAGGACATTTTCCGTGGCTGCACACAACCGCTGGTCACGTCGGTGATGGACGGGTACAACTGTTCGGTGTTTGTGTATGGGGCTACCGGGGCCGGCAAGACGTTTACGATGCTCGGGAGCGACGAGTGTCCGGGGATTACGTTTCTGACGATGCGGGAACTGTTCCGGCAGATTGAGACGCTGAGCGGGACGAGGAAGTTTGACATTGGCATTTCGTACTTGGAGGTTTACAACGAGTTGGTGATGAATCTGCTGACCAAGACGGGCCCGCTGAAGCTGCGGGAGGATTCTCACGGCGTGGTCGTTAGTGGGTTGGTGCTGAAGCAGATTCACAATGCGGAAGAGCTGCTGGAGCTTTTGGCGCTTGGGAATCAAAATCGAACGCAGCATCCGACGGACGCGAACGCCGAAAGTAGTCGCAGTCACGCGATCTTCCAGGTGCACATTCGGATGGTGGACAAGACGACGGGCCAGAAGAAGACGGTCAAGCTGTCGATGATTGATTTGGCGGGCAGTGAACGGGCGGCCAGTACGAAGGGAATCGGCATTCGGTTCAAAGAGGGTGCGAACATCAACAAGAGTTTGCTTGCGCTCGGCAATTGCATCAACAAACTGGCCGACGGCCTCAAGCACATCCCGTATCGAGACTCGAACCTCACACGAATTCTGAAGGACAGTCTCGGTGGAAACTGCCAGACGGTCATGATCGCCAACGTTTCGCCATCTTCGCTCACCTACGAAGACACCTACAACACGCTGAAGTACGCGTCGCGTGCCAAGAAGATCCGAACGACTCTACGGCAAAATATCGTCCCCACGAACGTTCCCAAGGAGTACCTCGTCAAAAAGGTCAACGAGCAAGCCGCCGAGATCGACCGGCTAAAGGCCAAACTCAAGGAGGTGGAAGAGCTGGCAAAGGCCAAGGTGGCGTCACCTCCGGCAGCTGGCAAATTCGGCATGCCCGACGCAGTGCTGCTCAACACGTGGCGCTCGCGAATCGACAACTGCTACGCGATCGTCAAAAAGGCCCAGGAACACTACTTCAACCTGCAGAGCAAGGAAAAGGTGCTTAATTTGCGCAGCAAGCTGAAGGAACAGGCCGAAATCATCAAGAAGATCGTCACGCTGGATGGCAAGCATCTGAATGAGGTGAGTGTCGAAACAACAAACAACAAACTTTGAGAGTATTATCCCTGGTAGCGATTCTATATTTAAACTTCAACCCCCTACTACGACTTATCCCCCAACAACTCGGCCTGCTTAATCTCCATCATTTTCTCCGCCTCCTTAATGTACTCGTTGGCAATGGCCGTGATCTGCGCCTGCACCTGGTGGTTCAAATCCTCGGAAATGTCCGTCTGCTTCTTGAGCTTCTTAATCTGCCCGTTCTGGGCGTCCTTGATCGCGTCCCGACACTTGATAAACAACGTCTTGGCGTTTTTCGCCAGCCCCTCGCGGTGCTCACGCGTAACCTTCGGCACCGGAACGAACAGCGTCGTCCCGTCCTGCTGCGGGTTCAAGTTCATGCCACTCTTCTGGATCGCCTGCAGCACGGCCGGAATCGTCTGCGGAAACGACACCAAGTTTACCACCACCGTTTTGGGGTTCTTGCGCACGATCTGCCCCAGTTCCTGCAGCTGGTAGTCCTTGCCCTCGTACGTCACTTTGAGCGTTTCCATCGCGCCCGTCGCCGATCGCAGCGAAAGGTTCTTGATGTAATCGTCCTTCATGGTGGCCACATTCCGCTCCATTAGCGTTCGCAGCGCCGCAACGTCGAAGACCTCGGCCAGTTGGTCCTCGTTGATGTGCACTTTGGCGCCCCCCGCGCCTTTCTTTTCCTTCTTTTTGTCCTTGCTTTTGGCGTAGCCGCGAGCGGGCTGCAGAACTGGCGTCGGTGCCGAAAGCAATCCTGCGGTGGCAATTCGTGGTGTCGAGGACGCTTCGGTGGTCAGGGCCAGGACGGCCCGAACCGTTTGCGATAGAATGCGGACGTTGGTTATTCGAAGCATTCTTGTGATTTTTTGATTGAGGAGTTAAAACTGCAATTTGTTATCAAAACAAACGGTGCTGACATAACAGGGATGTGTGAGGGGCCGGTGCCGGTGCAGCCTCAACGGACTGAACTGTCAGATTTAAATCTCTTTCGTTAAACTTGACGAAGGGTGCGGGAGCAGCGCCGGTGCCCAATGAGTATGAGTGTTCTGTGTACAGACAAGCAAATTTACTCATTTGCAAGTTAAACTCGATTTACCCCTTTTTGGGTTATCCTTGTCGAACTAAAAAATATTCATTCACAGTAGTAGAAAACAGTATAGATTGTCTAGGGGAAATCTGTGTTAAACAGTTGTAAAGAAAATATTTATTTTATTCAATTTTATTTATTTTCATTTCAAAATTGTTCGAGATTTTTAATATAGCATTTTTTTATATGGAGGAAACTCTGGCGATGCATTTCCTTTAACAAAATAAGCCTTTTGATGTCTTCGGCAAAGTTACGTTTGCAGTTTTGATTATGCCTCTAAACAACTCTAAGGATTACTTTATTGCATTTTTTTGTTTTTTTTTTATGTGCAGTTTCTAAAACACACAAAATGAAAATTTTGTTTATTGGATATTATTTTTTTTTTACTTGCCGATTTAAAAGATACAAAGCACTTTCGTTAAAAATGTTCCATAAAATCCAAGAAATTTATTATCCCTCCACCGCCCAATTTTTTTTTCTAGAATTTTTATTTTTCCCGTGTTCAGGAGGTTATTTTGAGTAACTTTTGTTCTACAAAAAGCTTTACTTCTCCTGTTTTATGTTTTTCTTGTTTCATTTTTAGTATTTTAATTTGCGTTTATCTTGTTTAGTTTATGTTTGTTTTTGGTAATATTTGGCCTATTCTACCACCTCCTATCATTACATCTTCCCTATTTAATTTTTCATGTTTTTACAGTCACTTTTCCATGTTTTGTTTGTTTTTCACATTTTCTGCTATAAAATGGCACCATTATCATTTCAATTGTAAAAAAAATGTGAGAGGCATAGTCTGGGACACTAGAAAAATTACTGCATACTTCTTTTTACTTAAAATATACGAAATGTTAGTAAAAAACACATCCAAAGTTGACCCCTAAAAATGCCATTTTGAAAAACATTGGCAAAGTCAAATCCAACCCAAAAAAAAATCGGAAATTTTAAGAGTTCTTCTATCCAATGCTTTTTAAAGGTCAAAAATTGGTTGAAAAATGTTTTTTTGGCGATTTAAAAATCGAAGCCCGTCTAAAGGCGGGGTTGGGTTGTAGAGGGTTATATTCCATTCATCAACATGAATTAAATTTAAATCACAAACAAACTGCTCTTCTTAGGACATTGCCCGCTTGGAGGCCTCCATCGATCGGTACGGAAAGCAGGTGGCACGCCAGAAGGAAGAGATGAACCGGTGGGCCAAACGGTACCGAGACGCCCTCCGAAGCGTGGAAGCGCTGCGTTCCGAAGTAAACTCTTCGGAACTGGCGCCGCTCTTGAGCTTCCACATGACGGCAAGGGCCAGTGAAATCGATGCCGCCAAGTCGCACCTCAAAAAGAGCCACATGATGAAGATCAACATCATCTACATTGACGAGAACCGCCAGTGGGAGAAGATCATGCAGCTGAGCGCGGAGATAATTCAGCAAAATTACCTGCTGCTTCGCAGCATGGGCCGGCTGGACAATGTGATGCTGGAGAAGATGGAACGGCTGGTGAAGCTGGATCACTGCCAGCGGGGAGTCAAATTCACCGACGACGACGATCAGGGTGAACTGATGAAGGAGGTCAATATCACAGACACGAGCATCGAAGAAATCACCAACCTTTCCGACTGTTACGATGGCGGCGCGGATGACATGGAAATGGATTGTGGCGTGAAGCGATTGAAGGACGACGATGACGAAAGCGAACCAGAGCACGACTTCAAGAAGCACAAGTATGAAGCGAACATGGCCGAATTCAAGAAGCCAAAAGCTCTTCGACCGCTCAATTTCAAACCGCAAAGCTTGAGCGTCAAGACCACAGTCACCAGAAAGACTCCGACCAAGGCCCAGAAAACGACCACCATTGCGCAGTTCAAAGTACCTAAATTGATGATCAGTGGACCGTCAAAACCATCCAGTGGCAAGAAACAGCGACAACAGGCTGCGAACTCATCTACCTCATCGAACGATGCCAGTGACGCTTCCGACGGACCCGACGAGAACGTCAACAGCACCTTCTGCATCGATTCAGCCCAAAGTACAGCCAACTCCTTGTTCTCAAACGTACTCGTGGAGAGCAACGTGGATCCGCAAGTTTTGAACAAAGGTAGAAGTGACCTTCTATCACTCAGAATCATATTTTTAACATTAACTTTATCATTTCCAGTACTCCGCCGAGCATCAACAAAAGGCAACGTGATTTCCAAGGTGACGCTAACGCTAAACAAAGAAAACCGGAAGTTCAGTCCGAAGCGAGTAGGCAAAAGCCCACGACCGCTGATTCGAGCCAACAGTCGATGTAAGTAAACCTTCAAAAAACGTAATTTCCAGTATTTCAATTGCCCGTTTCAACACACTCCCAGCTCACAGCACAGCGGCCAGCGTAATCAGCCGGTACCGGATGATGAAGGCGGGCGCCGTCTCCAGTTCCTCGTCGACCACGGCAAAACTCACCGCCACCACGCCGAAAAAGGGCCTCAAGAGCACGTACGACAGCGACGGCGAGCGGAAGGCGCCGCCGCGTCTCACCAAGAAGTAGTCCGGGCGATCTGTACACATCGGAATATTTTATACTCGTTTTATTTTTCTTTTTAAATCTTGTGAATGTAACTATATTTCTTAGGCTTGTGCGTTGCTTTACCGAGACGAACGAAACAAAACAAAAAAAGTGCGGAGGCTTTCCTGCTGTGAGGTTGAAATGTGTTGATCGTATTCATCTCTTTGCATTTGTATTCAAATGTTATTCAATAAAAGAAGTAGAAATCGGAAGCCCCTTGGAGTAGAGTACGGCCAGTGAAAATCAGTAAATATAATAAATGGTTTATGTAGCACAACTTAGCCATCGAGAATAGTTGCGTATCAATATTCATAAGCTTGCGATACAAATATAGAGCAATTTTATTTATAGCTGCAACCTAACATAATACAATGCTTTAAATATAAAGTTAAAAAATAAATAAGCCGTACGGCGATATCGTGTTTTATTTCATCCATCCACCTTTTCATGAAAATAATCATATATGGACCACATAGGATGTAATAAAATGACCAAACCCGAATCCCAAATATGAGTTTGAATTTTAAATTGGTTTTTACCCATAAAATCAGTGCATTTTGGGATTTACCAAGAAACCCAAAATAAATCATTCCCTCTCTTTTGTTTTGCTGTTTCTTGATCCCGTTTGTATCAATGTTGATTTATCTAGTTGTCAGTATTCAACTGATTAATACATTTGTTTTCAATGAAAAATTCAGTTTGATAAGATAAGTTTGATAAGATAAGATAAGTGGGACTTGTTTTAAGAGAAATGTTCGAAGAGACTAATTCTTTAAGCAATTTTGCAGTAACTCAAAACTTCTTGGAATTATTTTATTGCAATTTAAATATTTTTTTCTATGTTTTCAAAACGTAAAAAAGTTTTTCATTATTTTCGATTAGATTTTATTCTCTTAAGATTTTCGATAACTGAAAATCATGTTTTATCTAAAGTAAATTTACACATTCTCACGAAAAAATTGAAGGGCAACATTTTGATTTTTTATTTTGAAATTACTTTAAAATATTTACAAAAACATACATTGCTAATCTCAAGTTGGAATCTTTTTTCAAATATTCAATTAATGTGACAAATGAAACAGTTTCCATCAACATTACCTCTTGTTTGATAAACAAAAAATTAAGAATATCATTTGATTCATAAAAAATATGAAAATCAGTTTTTTTTAATGTATCCAATATTTATTTTGAAGGATTAAAAAAAAGAACAATATAGAATTTTGATGTTTTAAATAACCTTTTCATTCTCAAATTTATTGAAATAGTGAAAAGAACCTTAAATTTAAAGAAAGTTTTAGAAGTAGAATTGAATGAATTTGATTTGAAAATTGTACAAAATATTACGAAATTATTCAAAAGTTAAAACATAATTTTCAAACATGTATGGCTGGAATTCCTGGCAGGCCAAGGGTGCATGATACTGATGATACTCGTCGGTTGACAACACCCAGGCGAGGAACATCCCGGAAGGAGCCCAACTACATCCGTAGTGCTGTTTGGACAAAACAGCATGGCTCTGGTTCCTTGCAAGTGTCCTATTTTCTTACCTCCACGTTGGCTTGGTTTAGTCATCATGATGACAAGGTGTAACCTAGCTGGTGGCCTGTGGAAACGACTCGTAAACCTTTGACCAGCGAGGGTCAGAGTAGAGACGGCTAGAAGAAAGGGGCGCGACAATGTGGGAAAGGGAAGTAATTTGTGATTGTAGACGGTATTGTTTTGATTCGCAGTATGTTGAGTCAACTGCTGTGGATGTACCTGAAACATCGCACAACGGGGTTTCTCTTCTCTTCATTCTCAGCTACCACCTATCTTCTGTTTATTTTGTTTCACTGATTTGCTAACGCGGCTTCTGTTTACTATCCTCCATTTGATTTCGATTTT
Source organism: Culex pipiens pallens (assembly GCF_016801865.2). Classification (NCBI taxonomy): domain Eukaryota; kingdom Metazoa; phylum Arthropoda; class Insecta; order Diptera; family Culicidae; genus Culex; species Culex pipiens. Next base: position 44,703,078 of record NC_068939.1, read on the forward strand.
ACTCATTTGATTCTCTTATTTCTCAACGCTTTTCCACTCTATTTTACTAATTGATGCTGCTGTAACAAACTGTCTGCTTTCCCTTAATTTGGCAGCGATGTCAATTTTGTTTATCATGTGCCTTTTCTTTATTTATCTATTTGAATAATTTCTCATCTTCCCTGTAAATTGCCCTCAATACAATCTAAGCTTGTTCGTTACCTCAATTTATTAACTATGGTTAATTTCTTTATCTACTTCATAAATTACTATCTTTCTTTTACTATTGAATCTTTACATAGTATATTTCCTTCACTGTCCATTGTTTTAAAACTTCACCTTTTTCTTAAGCAAGTGAGGTTTGAGCCCTTACTCAATTTATGGAATGATTAAAGGATTAACACAAATATTACTTTTGTATTTTTGGTAAACTTTTATAACATGCTTAGGACCAAAAATTGTAACAAAACACCGCAACAAATGAAATAGCAACAGATAAACAGACTCAACAATAGGGAAAATTTCAGGAGAAAACAATACACAGTAAATAACAATTAGTTTTTGAATTAAAACTAAAAATAAAACAGTGTTTGCTTTAATGAAAGTTGATAGGCACACTATAGATGGTTAGGCGCTTATACTTACATCAAACCCTACTTAATGTACCACCCCCGGCCGAGTTAAAATGCGTAACCGGAAAAGAAGGTGTGCATGCCTGGCACGAACACTCAAAGCGTGTTCTAGCGTGTTGCTCGTACTGACTCAGAGCAAGGGTGAGATGTAGGTGTAAGGGCAGTGCGTGTTCGTCGGGAACCTAGTGCATAAGATCGGTCAAGGCCCGTTCTTACACTGAAAATTGCGAATTGCGAATGTGTGGCTGGAATTCCTGACTTTTCCCGATTTTGATAGATTTTTAGCGAATTCCCGACTTTTCCGATTTCCCGGCTTGAATGGCCCTGTTTTTAGTCGAAATATATTTCCGTTTCGCATAAATGTGCAGAGCAGAGCGTTCCCGTACTTTTTTGCACCAAAAATCACTTTTTTCTAAGGCAAAACTTTTACAAAGAGAAAAGCAGAAGTAGCAGCAAAACCGTTCTCGTACTTTCCTGCAGGTAGTTTCTTCGCTCTGGTTAGCTTCTTATGTAAATATCGCTTTCCCTTTTCTCACTCTCTTGCAGAACTATTTTGTTCGCAATAATCTTGACTTTCAGGACTTTTTTCAATGCAATGAAGCACCCGCAGTCGAGCAGTTTTTGACTGTTCGCTCCATAAGAAATACATTGTAGAAAAAGCAAAAACTGCTCGAATGGAAGTGCTCCATTAGTGCTTATTCAAATTTATCAGTTCTGCTCCAGAATGTTACATTTCATCGCCGTCGTGCTAACTTGTCGCACGTGTATTTTGGGCCAAATTGAATTAAGAACGCCATTTTGTGCAGCTCACAATGCCTCACCTTTTGACCTTCACAGATCTCCAAAATTCGATTCCAATCCTGAGATATTCAATAAAAACCGAAAAAAACTCCGTGCATTGTTGTCGCTCTTCATATGAAAGAAGTTTCAATCTTGTCGTGCTATCTTGTCACTCCCTGAAAATTGATGTAAGTGCGACAACTGGGCAAAGGGATTTTGTTCAGAACGCGTTTGACGCACGTACAAGTTAGACTACCCTAAACATTTGTAATTATAACTCGGGACTCCAGCAACCAACTTCAACCAAACTTCGGGACAATGCACAGAATGGTCAGCCAACAAAACGTGTTTGTTATTGTTTACATTGCGTGCTCTAGTTTTTGTTTATTCATGGTCAAACATTAAAACGCGTTTTTCTCGGAAGGTCGAAATGGCGGGTGCGACAAGATAGCACGACGACGTCCATTTGAAATTCAGAAATTTGGAGAACCTTTCAACTGCGATCAATTCATAAGCCCTTACAGGGAGGGGAGATATTTCCAAGTGTAGATTTTGCTAGGTGAGTGCTCTTTTAGGGAAAATAAATGTTGACTTTCAGGACTTTTCAGCTACGGCTGTGGCGAATTTGACAAATGGAACACAAATTTGCCAAGGTAAAGTTTATTATTGAAATGCATTAAAAATCTTCTACCATTTGAAGACGTGCCTTTGAATATATTTACAGGTACTCAAATTAAGGGTAGAAAATAATTATTATAATCCTTGTTCTCAACCAAACCCGCTGGGCACACCGAAAACACCGCAACCGTTGTAGTGCTCCGCGAACTGTCATCTCACGCACGCAAGCGCTTTCATCGCCGAGTTTGTTTTGGTTTGTCGCTTGTCCGCTCATCCTCCCGAGAAGAAAAGCCGCGGCGCGGATCAAAATTTTAAATTTGCGACGCGCTTTTTGGTGTTTTTGGTGCAATTTTTGTTTTTTTTTGTTTGTTTGGGCGCCGCCGGGCTGGATAGACAGACGGTAAAAAAGAATGAAAATAGCGGTAGAAGGATGCGCCCACGGCGAGCTGGAGAAGATCTACGACCTGGTGGAGTCGATTCAGCAGCGCGAGGGATACCAAATTGATCTGCTGATTTGCTGCGGTGACTTCCAGTCGACGCGGAACCTGGAGGACCTGCAGTGTATGGCCGTGCCGAAGAAGCACCTGGACATTTGCACGTTTTACAAGTAGGTTTGGTTGGGGGTTGAGTTGTTTTGTGATGGAGGGTGAATTTTTGGTTTTGTTTTATAGATATTACAGCGGCGAAAAGGTGGCACCGGTTTTGACGATTTTTATTGGTGGGAACCACGAAGCGTCCAACTATCTGCAGGAGTTGCCGTACGGTGGTTGGGTGGCGCCAAACATTTACTATCTTGGCTATGCCGGTGTGGTGAACGTGAAGGGCGTCCGGATAGGGGGCATTTCGGGGATCTACAAGGGACACGATTATCTGAAGGGAAGGTTCGAGTTTTCTCCGTTTAATGAATCGACGAAAAGAAGCGTGTACCACATCCGGCAGTTGGACGTGTTTCGGTTGAAGCAGCTTTCGCCCAAGGTGGACATTTTGCTGTCGCATGATTGGCCCCGCGGAATAACCGACTTTGGCAATAAGAACCAGCTGCTGCGGTTCAAGCCGCACTTTCGGGAGGACATCGAGGACAACAAGCTAGGCAGTCCGCCGTGCGAGGACCTGTTGATGACGCTGCGGCCGCCGTACTGGTTCGCGGCACATTTGCACTGCAAATTTTCGGCACTCGTTCAGCATGATGAAGGGGAAAGTACCAAGTTTTTAGCGCTGGACAAATGCTTGCCAAAGAGGAGGTTCTTGCAAGTGCTGGAAATTGAAACCGCCGAGGAGGGCAAGGCAGAACTCAAGTACGACCTCGAGTGGCTAACCATTCTCAGCTTGACGAACCATTTGATAAGTATCAAGGGGATCAACGGTTACATGCCAGGGGAAGGCGGTTCCGAGCGATTCAATTTCACCCCAACCGAAGAGGAGAAGAACGCCATCTTGGAACGCTTCCAGAACGATCTTCGAATCCCACAGAACTTCACCAGAATCGCCGAGCCGTACAACCCCTCAGCAGGCACAGACTTCGATCTGGTCGAGCAACCGAAAGCTTTCATCAACCCACAAACGACGGAATTCTGCAACAAACTAAACCTCGACGATCCCCTCCAGCTGGCCATGCTCATGACTGGCCACTCGCTCAACACCTCAACCTACGTCGACCAAGGCCCAACCCCGAACACGTCCGCCACCAGCCCGGAACGCAACGAAGACGAAGTCCCACTGGAAGACTCCAACTCTTCCGACGACGAACCAACAACCCACTTCCTATCCCGTGCCCCGCTGGCATCGGTCCTCCCGAAGCCCAAATGGCGCCAGGACTCAACGTCGGACCTTTCCTCCACCCTGGACGATTCCTCCCTCTCAACGTCCAACCGCAGTCTGCTGAGCTTGCCGACGCCCAAGAAGGAAAGCTCGGCGTCGGAAAACTTTGCCATCGACGAGCTGAACCTGTCCAGTCCGAAGGTGGCCGTTGATGAGCCGCCCCAAGCCGAGAAGAAGAGCGAGTCGGAGGACAAGCCGCCGATGAAAAAGTTCAAGCGGAGAAACGAAGCGATCTACGCCAAGGAGGATAGCGAGTGAACGGGGTGAGTTTGCTTTCTTGTTCGTGTGTTTTTGTATGATGCAATAGTTGAGGTTGGACCTCTTATTCTCTTCAGCGTGTACGGTGGGATAAACCGTAATGGTGGTACAAATCCGAAATTGTACAACGTCCAATAATGTGACAAACGAGATCGTGTAATTGATGAATGAATTAATAAATTGTTTTATATGAAGAGTAGGGTTTGTAGGACATTCTGAAACAATCCGTAAGCCAACGTAGTTGATTTAAGTTAGTAAATAATCTTGTGCGAGTTTATTTCGGTTCTCTCATCTGTACAAATTGTATTCGATACTACATCTCTAAACAAACATAAATTCGTTACAAACTAAATCGCTTTTCGAAAGCCACTGTTAAACAGACTAAGCAGTCCATCGTAGATGGAAAAGTAAAATGCAGACGTTAGCCCAGCCTTCAGCAGGGACGGACTGAGCCCTTTGTACAGCCCGCGCAAGCCCTCGGTCCGCGTAACATCGTAAAGGCACTGAACCATGTGGTTGCACACAAAGTGCCGCCCGAACGTGGTTCGATTGCGCGAAAATCCCTGTATCTGGAGCCGCTTCTTGGTCAAATCCAGCGGATAGACTAGCAGCTTCGTCGACAGCCCGGCCAGGCCACCGCACAAAAACAGTTCCGTCGACGGAAGCGGCGCCGTTTCCGGCAACCCCTCAAGCCTCTTCACCACACCCCCAAACAGGTTCAGGAACATAAACTGACCCCCGGTCAGCGGTGCAATCTGCAGCAACGCCGGGCCAACCCCCCTGTACAACCCGCGAACACCTTCCAGCCTATAAATCATTCCAAACGCTTGGAACGCATTCTTGTAGCCCTTCCCAGGATCCTGCGAAATCACCCTCGTTCGTATCACGTCCAACGGCATAATCGTAAGTGCCGCAAACGACCCGCTACAAGCGCCACAAAAAAAGTTTCTCGCACGATCGTGCTCCTTAAACACCGCCACATCCCGTAACACCCCGTTCAACCGTTCGTAGCACGAAAACTGCGAAAACCCGTACACCAAAGAAAGCACCTGCGCCGGATTGTGGCCCTTCCAGAACGCCAGCAAACCCTCCTCCCGGTAAATACACGACACCGACTGGGCGATCGACCGGTACTTGGAGATTTCCGAACTCGCCGCCACCGGTTCAACCTGCAGCTGCAGCCGGATCTTGAGCACGTCCAGCGGTTGGCACACGAACCGGGTGATGCAGCCGGTCATGCCGCCGGCCAAACCGGCGTACGAGGCGCGGTTCTCCCGCGGACGGTCCATTCGCTCTGGTTTCGTCACGTTTGGGCACGGTTACATCACGCGACGCGCCCAAGGACACCCGAATTTCGTGCTTTTGCGTAATGTCTGCAGGCGTTAATCCGGGAGAACCTTGAGAAAAAAATCAAATTTATTCCCTCTAAACAAGCAGATTGTAAAACACTACTCACATTGAGGAAAATCTAATCAAACCAATTAAATACCAAATGCTACTGATTGTGGCAAGAAACGACAATCAACTAAAATATTCAACCTTGCTTGATTTACGGCACGCATGTGATGATTATGAGAACGTAAACAAAGTTTGCATGTGTTTACGTCAAAAGTGGCACGTTGTGGTGGATACCGGAGCTATCCCTTTGCCCACGGTGTTCGAAGATAGAAGTTTTAAATTACAGTCCAGACTCGATTATCCGTAGGCCTCGGTAAAATGTCACTTCAAATAATCGGACCTGTTTTGTTTTTTATTGTTAAGCTTGAATATTACCCCAACCATGCTCTAAAGTGATTAAGAATGTTCAAATCCAAGATGGCGGGGTTGAAATAATAAAAAAATATTTGGTAACTATAAAAGCCAATCAACAACTAAAATTTGAGTGCAATTGGGTCACAGAACTCGAATTTAATGTTAAACGTAAGAAAATAAAAAATACTTATTTTTTTTTTTGATCATGATTCGTTTATCCCAAGTCCCATGTCCCATACAAACCTTCGGATAATCGAACTTCGGATAATCAAGCTTATGCAACTTGATGCAAAAAGGAGTTTGAGGTTTCTCAACAGAATTGCAAAAATCACACTTACATTGAAACAAATAATATATATTCAACATCAAACAGAGAAATTTCTCATATATGTTTGGCCTGTTCGTCAGATTTAAACAACTAGTTTGGCAAAACTTGTGAGAGAACCCTGCTTGCTCATTTTTCGCAAAGATACAGCATTGAGAAGCAGATCACCCTTGTTGTAAAAGTCTGCGTCGCAATAAAAAATATATACAAGACTTTTTTTTCAAAAAAATGCTCAGTTTTTTGCAACATAAAAAAAATACTGTCATCAAGGGTGACATTGGGTCTGGGGGGTGAGATTGGGTCATAAAAAATGCTGAAATTTGTAAGACACAATCTCACCCCCCAGACCCAATGTCACCCCTGATGACGGTACTTTTCTATAAAATAATTTCGATTTTTTTTTTCAGAACCAAGAATAACTCTTTGAAAAGGCTTAAACATTTATTTTGCCTTGGGCATGAGTAAGGACCTCGACGCCGTTAGCAATGTTGGCTTTAAAATAAAATTTCGTGATAATATCACTTCCCCCCAGCCAACATTTTTGCCATGCGGAGCGGGCCTCGACACTGTGTCTAGGTTTAATTCCTAGCTAGGAGCCATCAGTGTCTTAAGAGGTGGTCCCAAGGCCGAGTAGGAGTTCATGAAGCAAATTAGTCGTCTCCCACCCCTTTTAAATTGAAAAATGAACTCTGAAACCAGCGCTTACTCACAACAGAAACAGAGGCCTCTTCTAGGCATTGTAGGATAGAATAGATTTTGAAATTTATTTAAAAAATAGTTACGTGCATCAATTTTAAACTTCCATTTAAGCATAGATTATTAATCAAGTAGATGTCCCACTTGGAAGTTGCTCCATATACCTAGTTGGCGACACCCCTTTAGCGATCTGCGCGCCGCCATCGTCAATTTACAGGTACTAAATTGGAAAACAAAATCATAGTACTCTGTGCACTTGTCTGTTGAAAAATTGTTTTGTTTTTGACAAAGTGTCACCGAATTGGGTTCAACGCGTTTTTGAACAAACTATTTTTGTAATTTACCTTTTAAAATCCTAAAACACGTAATTAATCGGCCGCCAGGTGTGTACTCCAGCAGGGCAAGTAGCAGTGGCAGCAGCAGTAGAGAATCTGACTAGAATAATCGAACCGGAAACGGGAGGAGATGCCTCTCTTCAAGCCGAACACGGGCAGTTCCCACTCTATGGCGAAACCTCTGCGGATTTGCACCACTCCCCCGGCCAGGTGGAAAAGTCTCGAGTGATGGCAACGAAGGTTAGCGAACTGAGCTACAGTCCGCTCCTCAAAGAGATGCTTCTTTGTATATGGTTGTTCAGAATCCTTTACCATGTGTAGATGCTTCATTTTATTATTATTTTTCCAGACATGAAGAACTTATGTAAAACTTTTGCCAAAATGCAGCGCAAGAATAGACAAACAAACCTAACGCAGATTCCGTCGTTCATGTGCATCAGATTAAAAGAGGCCACTTCCGTATGCTAAACTACCCGGCTGACATTGAACCGCAAGAATAATCTTCAGCTTTGGGACATGTTCTGGAGCTGCTCCAAAATCTAAGAACAGTGTTTCCCAAAGTGGGTATTGGGCCCCGCTAGTGAGGCCTGACAAGTTCCTAGAGTGGCCGTGGGCCCACCAATGATGTATGAAAGGTGGAGCCGTGGAGCCTAGGTGAAAATAGTTTGCGAATCAATGATCTAGACAAATAAAATTTAATCAGCATGTAGGTGTATGATATCCGTTTTATTGGGTCTACGTTTTATTATCAATTAACAAAATAGAACAAGAAACAGTTGTAACAAAAATCGAGGCATTTCATCATGGTGCCCAGCATGTGTATAGATTAGACTTGTGTTTCCGCTCGCCTCCGCTATTCCGGCAACGGTGGATTGTCGCACACCGTGGTTCTAGTGGAACCGGGCCCGGGAAAAGCTTTGCTTGAGTTCTGTTCACACGAGAAAGCTGTGTCCGCTAGAAGCACCGACAGTTACGGTCAGATTCTAGAACGCTGCGCAGTTTCCGTTTGCTGTGGTGGAATGGTTGGGAGGGTTAATCAGGTTTAGAGTGCAACCGGAGGGCCTGTAAAAATAAATTTTCACATTAGCAATTTTTCTGTTAAACTTTTTTCTACTCACTTGCTAACACGTCTCCAAGATGAACGGATCGCACCCTCGAAGGAAACGGCTCCGTTCGTAGGATTTTCGGTGGTCAGAGATGCCCGCACCGGATTCTTCTAAGAGGAAAAAAGCCAACGATTTGAAGTCCCACTTGATGATAAAATCTTGACTTTTTTTTGATAAGGTCCTATAAACAAATGTAAACATTGAGTGTATCCCGCTTACTCCGATGAACTTTGACATAAGGTATGAAAGGGATACATTCAATGTTTACATTTGTTTATAGGACCTTATCAAAAAAAAGTCAAGAAATGTTGACAGAAAATAAACAAAGTTTGAAAAGCAGCTGTTGCTACGATGCAACCGTAACACTTGAACTGAAACTGGGGAAAAATAATTTTCCCTTTGGAAACATCGAAAAGTAGTACCTGTGAATTGCCACCAGGTGCAATTTTGGCGTGGCGGTAGTGGCGCCAGCCCCAACAGGGGAGTGGCGTATCTATATATATTTAGTCTATGATTTAAGTAATAATACAAAGCATTTTGATATGTCAAAATTTCCATAGAGTCTCGGTCAATCAATAATGTAATGATATCGGACAAAATTCGTGAATCTGTTGAACTAACGGTTTTCGGATTATGGTTGTATCGACCATTGTTGCGAATCGAGGATCTACTGGAGCCTTGACGATCAAATGGAGCCTAACATTTCAAAGGACACATGGGTTTTGTGAACAGGAGTGTGTCTCCTTCACTCAAATGACAGTTTACATAAGGTATGATAGAGATGCACTCTTGTTTGCAAGGCTTTATGCCCTAATGAAATGAAAGGCACGAAATAGTCGTCTCAATGACGAGTGTTTAACTTATGAACTGTTCATTTTTGTTTACGAACTGTTCATTTTATTTATTGGTTTTTGGAAGCGGAAAGAATGGTTTAAAAACAAGGTCCTTTACTTTATTTGGCTTTGTAATAAAACATTCGGGGATTTGAGATTAAATTTACTTTCAGACAGTTTAGTTTAGGTTATTGATTAAAGTTTGTTAGTTTTCCGTAGATGAATAATTGGACTTAAATGATTAGTTGATTTGGTCGAAGTGTAATATTTCATTGGAAGATCTGTTTTTAGTTGTAATGTACGACAAGACTACTGACGGACGCGACAGGTTGGGGCCCAGAAAAAGGCCGGATTTATACTCCCTAGACAAGTTAGTTTTCATCTTTTGTTCTCTAGTATTTTTATATTTCCTTTAAATTTGGAATACATCATAGGTTTCTTTTGTATAGAGCTCCGATAAGTTACATTTTCTTATTTAATGAACTAATAATTTAATTTCTTCCGGGCCTTTTTACTTTGAATCACAATTTCAGATTTTCTTTATTCAGTTTTAAAGTTAGATTAACGTAACTGCTTAAGTCATCCAAGTTCTCACAACTCACACCAACACTAATTTTCTTTCCCCTTCCCCCACCCGATCCCCTATATCTTCCGGTGGTGTTCATTTTGTATGCAATACTAGTTCGGCCACTACCCTTTTTCCACAAGAAACCGGACTTGGACTGACTTGAGGCCGCGTCCCCCACCTTGCTCCGTAAAACGAAAACGAAAAGGCTTAAACATTTATTTTGGGAATTTTAAACTGTGATTTTGAAATAAGTTTCATTGCGAAGAGCAGCCAATTTCACATGTGTTTGGAAACATTTTTTGAGTTTAAGGCTTGGTTAAGGGGTTGTTTCGAAAAGTAGAGCGACACACGGCGACACACAAAAATTCATCGAAAAATTATTCGAGTCAGCTGCGCAAAATGTTTTCGGAAAATAGCCGGTAAATCTTCAAGTATCATCGTTGATATCATTCCGATGTGGCTTATTTCAAGCAAATCTTGATCTACAAGATGCCTTAAAAAGAAATAAAAAATACAGTTCCTTGTTAATTTTGCGACGCATTTTTGTGTAAAACAAAGTGCCTAAACATGTTATAAAGATTATTTAATTAAATTAAAAATAAAAAAAAACCTCCAAAACTATACCGTGCCCACTGAATACCACCCTAGAGGGGTGGGCAATGTTTACATGCGGTGCGGCCTGTTCTCTGTTATCATCGTGAAATCACCACCCTGTGTGCTCTGCGCCGGAGAGTGCCGGTTTGACACAAGTAGTTGTCAACCAACCCACCACCCATCGAAGCAAGGTGCAGCAGGCCGCGAGAGTGCAGAAGAAAATCAAAATAAAAGTTCAATCATATCCGAGGGGAAAAGTGAAATTTTTTGCACAACAGCTTGACTCAAAAAAGTAATCAAGCACGGTTGTGAAGGCGGTCTTGTTCTGCGCAGCTGGATTATCCCGACTAGATAACGCGATGATGTGTCGCTGAGAGTGCCGCTGATTGTTGGAGACACACCTTTAGAAGCAGAGATTTTTTTCTGCGAGTCGAGATTTCACGGAACTAAATTTGGGATAGTTGTGCAAAGCGGAAGTGTTGCGGCCGCAAACAAAAAATGACATCGCTGTTCGCGCGGGTGTTCCGCCAGGCCGCGGTGACCTTCGAGCAGAAGAACGCCGAACGGTTGCTGACCAATCTGCAGAGTTTACGTGCCCTTATGGAGCAACTAACGCTGGCCGATTTGAACCTGGATCCGGCCGTGGTGACCCCGGAGACGTTCGAGCCGGCCACCAAAGCTCCGTGCACCTTTATAGATATCTACGACAGTGACGCGTTCACGATGTCGGTGTTTGTCCTGCGGGAGAACTACACGATGCCGCTGCACGACCACCCGCGAATGAACGGCCTGCTGAAGGTTGTGGCCGGTTCCGTGCGAATTCAGAGCTTCTCGGAGATTGATCGCCGCGAGGAGCAGGACGCCGACGGGACGGAGCGACGCCACGTACTCGTGAACGTAGAGCAGGAGAAGACACTTGACGCCGGCCAAGGTCCGGAGGGTTGCTGCGGAATGCTTACGCCAACGGAACGAAACTTTCACGAGATAACCGCCATCGGAGGTCCGGCTGCCTTCTTCGACATCCTCAGCCCGCCGTACAACGCCGACATCCCAGTGTACGGCAAGCGAGCCTGCTCGTTCTACCGGAAGTTGCTGCTGCCGGGCGACGCCGCGAGTGCCGATGGCCGCCGAAGGATGGTCCTGGAGAAGATTCCCACCCCGAACCATTACTACTGTGATACGGAGCACTATGAGGTGCCGGATTTTATGTACGCAACCGGGGGCGAATAAGTATTCGAGTCGAAAGTTGTCACCAAGTTCTGTATTAGTCGCGCCAACATAGATACAGTTTTGAATCAGAGAGCGCATTTTTCGGTCATGGCACCCCCTCTCCTCCTACAATCCAATGGCGGCACGCGTTGCACGAGTCGACGACGGCGGGAACCAAGCGTCCTGCGGATCTTTAAGTTAGTTAGTTGTATGAGCACTTCAAAGAACAGTGTAAATCACACAAACACACACACACCTGTTATTTGTAAATTACATGAGTTGAAAATAAATGCTAAATCTTACTTTTATGCTAAGTATGAAGGTTACCTAAATAACCAGTTGCGTCGACTTATTTTAAATTTATCCTTAACACTGACCTACAAAAATTGACAAAAATGATTGCGCAGGTTCAACTCGAGGGGAAACATGAAGTTTGGGGTCTCCAGAAACACTTTGAATTTTTCAAAAATATTTAGGCATGGCCGAATGATTTTTCTCCAAAGTTTGTATGGAGAATTAGGGCGGTTCGTCGCTATTGCATACAATAAAAAAATTGCATGCAATTTGTGGGAGTAGTTTGTATGGAGAATTAGGGCGGTTATGATCATGGTTAATATATTTTGATTTTAAGAAAGAAATACAAAATAAGTTTCAAAAATTTGTGTTGATTTATACACATTTGAAAAGGGCAGTACGACATTGCTCTTACGGCCTTACATTACACGCGTTTAAATGGGGCCTTTCATCTTATTTAAACGCGTGTCTGCAATGTTGTACAGCCCCTTTCGAATGTTGCTCCAGACTTTTGCGTTGTTGTGCACCTTTACTCAATTATTTACAAAATATTTTAAAGTTATTTTAGAAACACAAAAATTTAAACAGTGTACTTAGTTGCGTATTTCAATTACGAAAGTTTTGGTACCCTAACATGTATTGGTCATCGCTGAAATTTTCAAGTTATCGCAGTTTTAGTGAAAAAAGTCGATTTTTTCCCGTGTTCGTCTTTTTTCCATTTTTGCGCGTGGCGCGTCGAACAACCCAGTTTTTATTTTCAAAAAATCGTATCTCAGAGTATCGAAAACATAACTTCACCAGTTTTTGATATATTATGTAAAATTTTCCGAGAAATCAAACATTCTTCATTACGCCCTTTTGAAATGTTAGTCTTGATTTTAATTTTTTGAAAATATTGTTTTCGAAAAGATCGGAAAATTTCACGAATGTTTCATATTTTAACATTGTAAATCGGACCATTAGTTGCTGAGATATCGAAATTAGAAAATGGTGGGTTTTTTGGGTGAGACTTAGAAAATTTTCCTGTTTTTAAACCTTTGTATGGCAATATCTCAGCAACTAAGGGTCTTATCAACAAAGTTCAAAAAAGCAAAATATAGAGAATTTTCTCAGCTATTCAAAAATATTTTTTTAAAGAATGGGCAAACATGGACACTAATTTAAAAAAATGAATAACAGCTACTATTTAAAAAAAAAAGTTACCTTAAAAATGGCTATAACTTGAAAACGGTGCACTAAATCAAAATTTCACTTAAGTACTTTTTGATTGCAAATTTGATTTTACATCAAAAAATGAAGTTGACAAATTTTTGCAACCAATATTGTGATTTGTTGAAAAAATCTGTATTGATTCAAAAAATCATAACTCGGTCAAAGATTTTTTGCCCATTCTGGAAATTTCTGAAAAGTTGGCATTTGATGTCCTCTAAAACATATAAAAAAAAAATAGTGTTTTTTTGCAAATCAAGTTTTAGTGGGGTAATTCTCCGCCAACTCACACAGCAGTTGCCCCGACCCTTCTTCGATTTGCGTGAAACTTTGTCCTAAGGGGTAACTTTTGTCCCTGACCACGAATCCGTGGTCCGTTTTTTGATATCTCGTGACGGAGGGGCGGTACGACCCCTTCCATTTTTGAACATGCGAAAAAAGACGTGTTTTTCAATAATTTGCAGCCTGAAATGGTGATGAGATAGAAATTTGGTGTCAAATAGACTTTTATGTAAAATTAGACGACCGATTTGATGGCGTACTCAGAATTTCGAAAAAACGTATTTTTCACAGAAAAAAAAACACTAAAAAAGTTTTAAAAACTCGAAACAAAGAGAAACGCAAAAAGTAACTTTCTCAAAACTATTTTTCGTAGAATCGCGATAACTCGTCATGTTTATAAGCAAACCCCTTATGTTTATATATCAAAATTTTTGTAATTGTCTGCTCTACCACTTTGTAAAACATTGTTACACTCTAAAAAATAACCCTGCAAAGTTAGAAAAAACACGAAATTTTAAAATGAAATATTTTGTTCTAAATGAAAAAATTACCCTTCTGGGTCAATGTAGATTCGAAAAGTGCATTAAATTTCCCTTGAAATGACATGTTCCAAAACTTTATACAGTTGAGTAACGAAAAATGGCAGAGTTTTTAAAACTTTTTAAGTGTTTTTTTTTCTATGAAAAATACGTTTTTTCGGAATTCTAAGTACATAAAAATTCCTTTGACACCAAATTTCTATCTCATCACCGTTTCAGGCTGCAAATTATTGAAAAACGCCTCTTTTTTCGCATGTTCAAAAATGGACGGGGTCGTACCGTCCCTCCGTCACGAGATATCAAAAAACGGACCACGGATTCGTGATCAGGGACAAAAATTACCTATAAGGACAAAGTTTCACGCAAATCGTAGGGGGGTCGGGGCAACTTTTCCCGATTTCGTGTGAGTTGGTAGAGAATTACCCAGTGACAAAATATGGAATTAAAAATCACAATTTTTTTTAACCTTGTATCATTTTTTTCAGTGTAGTCCCTATCCATACCTACAACTTTGCCCAAGACACCAAATCGATCAAAAAATTACTTCAAAAAATACAGGTTTTTGAATTTTCACATACCATTTTTTTATGGACAGCTGCCAAATTTGTATGGAAAATTATATGAACGAACTAATGATTCAAAATGGCTTCTTTGGGCATACCGAATGCACCAAAAAAGTTTCAGCCGGATTATAAAATACAAAAAAGAAATCGAATGACCGAAATCTCAGAGAATTGCTCAATTGCTCTCTGGTTATGTACAATTTTTATGTGAGATTATTTAATAAATATTCCAATCAAAATTCTTTTGAAGTTGTAACAAATTAATCAGTGTTGAAAAAAAAAGAACTGTATAGAAAGCAACCAGTGAAATCTTTCAATCTGTTCAACTTCATGTTAAGTTCACCGCGCATGCTCAGTATAAAATCATGCAGTTATTTTTAAACTGCATTAAAATTTTCGCTCACTCTTAGTAGATCGTTAGTGTACAAATCAAAACGCTTCAGTGAAAAGTATTTTTTAGTTGTTTTCGCTATATAAATTATAATCAAAAATAGTTTTGAAAAAATGGCCCGAAATGTGCTCTCGCGGATGGAGACCATCTGCGCCGAGGTGATGGAAATGCCGGAAATCTTCCTCGCCGATGGGGACGACGACGACGACGTCGAATCGACGGTGGAAATTGACGAAGCCGCTGAACTGGATGAGCTGGCCGCGGACGAGGATGACGCAGAAAGTGTCGAAGATTGCGACGGGGAAAAATCTAAAGATGCGTCGAAATCAGGGGATGGAAAGGGGGGAAAATCCAGCAATGAAAAGGGCGTTTCTGTTAAGGTATTTGTTGTTAGAATATAAATTGATAACAATAAATGTATAAAGATAAAATCATCTTAGGTTAATTGCGAAGATAAAAAGCAGCAAAAAGTCGGAAAATGGATTTCGCGGGCCCTGCGAGCCGCAGTTAATCCGATCGTGTCCAAGTTCAATCTCAACTTGAAGGTCAACTTAGACTTGAATGTGGCAAATAAGGAGGGAAAACAGGAAGCGGTTTCAAGCGCTTCGAAACAGCAGGAAGCTGGCAAAGCTAAGCCAACGGCTCAACAGCTGAGAAGACGAGCAGATTTGGCCCGGATAAAGGAGGTTTGGAAAAAAATATTGATTTTGGAAATATATTATATTCCAAAAATTTCAGCTTGAAAAAGAAAATAGACATCTTGAAAAAGTGTTCGAAAAAATTGTTACTGGTAAAATTGTTTTTTATTATACATTTACAAAAAAAAATCATTGAAACATGTTATATTTTCAGCTTACACGGATATGAAGGCAAATTTAGCAGAAAAATCATCGGAATATGATAAGGTATTTAGAAATTGATCACAATTGAATGTTTTTAAAACAATTTTACTTTCAGCTAAAAGAAAAGCATTCCCGAGAAGAATCAAAACTTGGCAAACTAGTCGACGGTAATTTTCATGATTTGTTTTACTGAAGAACCTTTAGTATCGTTTTTTTCTTCAGAGCTTTTGATACTGAAAAAGGCTATTTCCAACTTCGAGATGGAAAACAAAAAGTTAGAAATCGAAAAAATACAACTGAAACAGGAATTGAGGCAGGAAAGGGAAGATAAAACCCACAAAATTAAGCAATTTGAAAGCAAGTTGGAAGAACTGCAAACTAAAAGTCAGTGCAAACCGAAAGTTTAAACTTATGAACATTTTAAAAACAGTTTCAAATTTCAGGTGAATCTGAAATTCAAAAGCTGAAGGAAGAAACCGCTGCACAATTGTTGGAGGTTTAAATTCCATGGGTTTTTAAATGTTCAGAGTATTTTTAAAAACCTCTTCATTTTTCAGAAACAAACCACCCTGAACCAAAAAGAATCTGACCTTAATCAGCTCAGCAAACAATTGCAAACATTGCAGGAAGATTTTGCCAAATGTGAGGCAAACCACCTCCAGAACTTTCAACAGCATCTCCAAAAGCAAGCTCAACTTGAGCTAAAAGTGATGGATTTGATGCAGAAAAATCGTGAACTTACTGCCAGCAGCCAGGAGCACCGACCTAGCAACAGCACCGTGCGGGAGGATTCTTGCGGAACCGGCCATGCGTGTCCACTTTGTGGAAGTATGTTTCGAAATATGGCCGATCTTCAAATACACGTTGAGTCTTGCGTTTCGTGATGAAGGGTAATGTAATAAAATAAAATTTCCGTGTAATGATTTATTCTTTGATTTATTACTGATTTCAACATCTAAAAAAAAGTTAAGGTTAAACAAAAAATGTTAAACTGCAAGAGAGCAATTCTCCACCAAACCCGGAAATGGATTTTCCTTATATTTTTTGAATTGGCTCAAACTTTGTGGGGGCCGTCCCTATGACCAAAAAAGTAATTTTGTGTCATACATACAAGTCTCCATACAATTTTGGCTGCTGTCCATACAAAAATGGTATGTAAATATTCAAACAGCTGTAACTTTTGAGTGAATTTTCTGATCAATCGGCAAAGTTGTAAGTATTGTTGAGGACAATTGAGAAAAAAATAGGTACACGGAAAAAAAATTGCAGATTTTTTAGTAAACTTTTTTTTTCACCAAAACTCAATTTCCCAAAAAACGTTTTTTTTTTTATTTTCGAGATTTTTTAATATGTTTTAAGGGACAAAAATCCGCAACTTTTGAGCCATAGAGAAACATGGTCAAAAAATCTGCCGCCAAGTTATAAATTTTGAAAAAATACTTTTCAAAAAAAATATTTTTAAAAATGGTCACTCATGGTCACTGTTTTAAAAAATCGAAAAACTGCAAATATTTCGCTAAAATCAAACTTTCGGTGGCTATATCTTGAAAACGGAACCCTTTATCAAAAAATGTGTAAAAAAGTTTTCGATTGCAAATTCAATTTTGCATTAAAAAATAACGTCAAATTTGTTTTTGCATGAAATTTTGATTTTTTCCAAAAATCACTATTTTTTCAAAAAATTATAACTCGGCGGCAGATTTTTTGACCATGTTTCTCTATGGCTCAAAAAATCTCGAAAATCAAAAAATACGTATTTTGGGAAATTGAGTTTTAGTGAAAAAAAAAGTTGACTAAAAATCTGCAAAATAAAAAATCCGTGTACTTATTTTTTTCTCAATTGTCCTCAACAATACCTACAACTTTGTCGAAGACACCAAATCGATCAGAAAATTCACTCAAAAGTTACAGCTGTTTGAATATTCACTTACCATTTTTGTATGGACAGCAACCAAAATTGTATGGAGACTTGTATGGGTGAACCAATGACACAAAATAGCTTATTTGGTCATAGGAAAGGCCCCCACAAAGTTTGAGCCAAATCAAAATATACAAAAAATAAAAATGGTCGAAATCGGCCGATTTCGTAGAAAGTTGCTCAATAGAGCAATTTTCCACCAAACTCGGAAATGGATTTTACTTTTATTTTTTGATTTGGCTCAAACTTTGGGGCCTTTCCTATAACCAAAAAAGTAATTTTGTGTCATTGGTTCACCTAAAAACAGTCTCCATAAAATTTTAACAGCTGTTCATACAAAACTGGTAAGTAGGTAAATAATCGAAAATTTGTAACTTTTAAAGGAATTTTTTGATTGATTGATTGAAAAGATAAAAAAAATAAAAATTGAAATTACAAGCCTAGGTTTCAACATTTGGATGAAAAAAGTGTTTTAAAATGCCTTTCAATCATTAGTTTTAAAAATACCGCGGTATTGACGGAATTTTTTTTTCGCAGTGAGCATAACACCAGCTACATACAATATTATTGAATAATATAAGGCAATTCCATATGAATGTTTTTGGTCCAAATCTAGAGTTTTTTATAGGACCTTATCAAAAATAAAAACGTAAATTTCAGCTTTACCTTCCCGGTGTTTCGGACACCTATGAAATATTTCAGTGAAATGTTTCATTTTTTTTCGTAAACTTATATTTTTACTTTATTTAATTGTTTTGGCATCGACAACAGCTTCCAAATAAATTTGAAATGAAAGTTGATTTTAAAATTCACCAAATAACACAGTTTTGACATTTATTATGCGAACATATATCCAAATAATTTATAAAACAAGATGAGGTGTCCGGGTTTCGAAGCGTCTATGTATTCGAATCAAGCCGTTACGCACTTCGAAAGGAACCGGTCAAAAAAAATTTTAAATGGGCAGCAGCGAAAGCAAGCCAGAGAGGGTGAATAAAAGCCCCAGGAAATCGTTCCTTCTCCTTTGTTCTGCCATTTCTTGACCCCTTTTCTTAAGAGGTGCGTATTGGCCCATGGGGTGGTCCTAGCCAACATGAGCTCCAAAAATATTTTTTTCGAATATTTTTTTTAAATCTAAAAATAAATAGCTGGATGCTTGGACGCAAATAAATGCTCATTAGTTGGGCATTTCAGGGCATATATTTTGAAAATGTCACTTTGAGCGTTTCTGGACTGGACCAAAGTCTGAAACTATTTCGGTTTTTAAAGGAGGTGGGCGACATAAACATTGACAAACATTTGCAACGGCCTTATCGAAAATGAATCTCGGATTTGTGATCAGGGACTAAAGTTACCCTTTAGAACAAATTTTCTCGAAAATCGAAGTGGGATCGGGGCAACCATTTCCGATTTCGTGTTTAAAAAAAATGTTAGGCTTTCTTTCATTCTACTCCCACCACATAACACCCAACCATTTCAAGTGTTTTTTTTTTATATTTGATTTCCTCTTTCTGGTTTTACTACTTTAATACGACACCTTCAATAACGAGACAGTAACAGTATGCTTTTTTGTGTTTTGTGTGTGTGTGTGTTTCTTTTTTTGCATTTTCATCTTTTTAGTCATATTTTTTTCTGCTGCTGCTGTTTTTTATCAATCATTTGAAATTCCGCTCAACTTATCAAACTAACAAAATTAATCATATCTGCGTGTGTTTTTTTTTAACTTTTTTTTTTCTTTTTTCATTCTGTGTGGTTTGTGTTTCAATGCAGGCAATAATATAATTAAAAGGAAGAAATAAACGAGTTATTGTAAAACAACTAGATTCATTCATCTACCTAGGACACGCTGCGCACACGCCAACTTTCAATTGGTTGTTTTTTATTTTGTTTGCAGGGGGGAAGAAAACATGTATCTTTTGTCTCTTCTCTTCTTTTTTTTGTTGTTTTTTTTCTCTTGATATTATCTCTAGTTATGTTTTATAATGTTATCATTATTAATATGCTCAATATGTTTTGTTTTTCTCATTTTAAATACATGGCAATGCGAGCATGCTCGCGACTGCTAAAACTAATCCAACGGGAAGCAAAAAACAAACTAATTAGTAAAACGTCTTACGGTTAAATAACAAACAAACAAAAATAAACTTGACTCATTTTATTCTCATTCCTAATTTTTTTCAATCAATCTGCTCGTTCGAGACGAAGCTATGGCTGTTCTGCTGTTCCTCTTGCGCAATGTTTTTCTTCTTCAATATTATTACTTTTATTAAATTGTTGTTTTATTTATTTATTAAAAGTAACGCTGTTCTGCTGTCGTGATCGGTTGTGTTTCAAAATTTGTTCTTTTCCCTAACGTGAGCTCTACAGTTTTCCGATGATAGTAACTTCTCTCACAGTAATTTTGAAACGCAGGTTCATCTTCCCTCAAATATTTTTTTTCTAAAACCGCAAGCAAAGGGCAGGTGTTAGAAGAATAAGCAGAACATTTACTCGAAACCGAAAATGTCCAGCATTTTCTAAGTGTGCCGAAAAGGGAAAAAGAGGGGGTTTGTTAAAAGCTCGCTGTTCTTGGAACTAATCAGAGAAGTGAAAAAGTAGAGTGTTTTTAGGGTCCTTCTGATTATTTTTGTCGGAAATTTGTTCCTATTGTTTGTAGTTCGTGTGTGTTGCACACAAACGCAAGGTCTTGTATTCCTCTCAGATTTCGTATTTTTCAGTGTAGATTTTTGTTTCTTTCTGGGAGAGGCAGGGACATTTTAGATTTCTGTAATAGTTGTTTGTATATATTGTCTTACCAGGGTAAAAAATACACATGTGTAAGCTCATGTACTAATATATATGTCTCCAAAAAGTACGAAAGAGTCGCGCAAGTCTACAACTTGCCGTGAAATATGCTGCTCGAAAGAGAGAGTTTTTGTTTTCTTTTCGATTGCTGTCTTTGTTCGGTTCACATCGGGTTTAGTTTAGTTGTAACAGTAGTGATTGATCGTTTGCAAAAGTTTAAAGTTTGTTTTGCGAAATTTGACTGTGTTTGTACCTTCAAGCAAATCCAGTACTGGAAAAAAATAGATTTTTTTGTTGGTTGAACCAAACGAACCAAAAATCGCTCATTTTTCAGCTGAGTAATTCTCTACGTTTTCGCAAATCGACTTTATCTTACTGTTTTTGATTCGAAAGAAACTTTGTTCATGCATTCTCCTTGTCGAAAGAAGCCATACAATTTTGAGGGCTCATCATACAAAATGGGCATGGAAAGGTTCGTAAATCTGTATCTTGAGAAGGGAGTTTCTGATTGATTTCATGTCTGCGGCAAATTTGTTTCAGAAAAAAATGTTCTTTCTTTGCCCAACAATCCAAATCGATAAGAAAATCTCTTCTCAATATACAGAGTTTCGAATTTTGTCGCCTATTTTGTATTACCAGCCTGTAAAATTGTACGAAGACTTATTTGGAT
Organism: Culex pipiens pallens; assembly: GCF_016801865.2. NCBI lineage: Eukaryota > Metazoa > Arthropoda > Insecta > Diptera > Culicidae > Culex > Culex pipiens. Next base: position 44,724,073 of record NC_068939.1, read on the forward strand.
AAACTATTGATGCAAAATTTCTGCATTTGACGGCGGGAATGCATGGACAATTGTTCACCCAAATTAAAAAAAAAATATAAAATTTAAAATCACGATAAAATTGCAAAAACGTAGAGAATTACTTAGCTTTTTAAATTTCTCATATTTTATCTGGAAATTTCAAAAACAACTTGAAACCGTTTGTTTCATCAACCTCACTAAAAAAAAACAAACAAAGCATGTCATTCCTTCTAGTTGTGTGATGCTGTCAAAATGGAAATTTTTTGTTCAAGCCTACTGCGTCCTAAGAGATGCGAAAAAACTATAATTCGTGTGTCTAGTTTTTTTTTTCTTAGTTTCTCTCAGTAGTAGGCGGTGATCGCGATATGATGTCTCACTTTTTTTTTCTCGCTCATCTCAACAGTGCTGGATGAGTTTCCGCATTTTCTAAACTTCTAGCTTTGTGCAGTTTTGTTTAAACGTTTGTTTTTTTCCTAATGATTTTCTTTTTTCTCATGCATGCCTTCGCTCACCTGGGAGCCGCATCAAAGTCTTATGATTTATCAGTTTTTTTTAATGCATTCTCAAATGGCTGATCTCTCTCGCTATCTGATTTTTTACTTGTTATTAAATATATACTCTGCTTAACTTTCCTTAATTAAATCTCTGCTGTTTTCTTAACTTACTTACATATCAATTCATATATCTTATAGAGTGATATTGTTTTTTTTTTCTTCTTTTATATTTTATGTTAAACACTGCTCAAAGTTTTATCTTAAAATTGTTACCATTTTTTGTTACTTTTTGCTAGTTATGATTTTTTTGTATTTTTTTTTGTTGCTTACCTCATGATCGAATAAATAACAGAAATAAGTTAATTTTTGCTTATTACTTTCTTTTCATGTGTGTCTCATATAATCTTCACCTTCTCCATTTTTTCAGTGATCAGTTAGTTTGCTAGTACAGTTTGCTTTTGTTTTTTTTTGCATTTTGCTTGTTTTACGAATACTTGCTAAAAAGTTCTTCATAGTTTTTTTTTTCTTAATAAATCCATTCATTTCACCATTTAGTAATAATCGTGTCTGCTGTGTTGTTTAGATATTGATGTTATCGGTTATGTTTTTTTTTGTTTTCCTTTTTGTATTTTTTTTTCTTCAAATGTCTCACACTACTTTTCACTATTTTGTTTAAACACACAGTTACTAATGCTTGTGGTGTGTGCTTTCAAATATTTTTCTTGTTTTTTTTTGTTTGATTTGTTACACAACACTTTACAGTTACCTGAAATAGGGGGGAGCTGGAAACATTGCGTTTCTTGTGTTTGCTTGTTTGTGTGTATTTCAATATCTAGTTGTTTTTTTGTTTGCTTTTTCATATTTATTAGTTTCATTACACATATAATCTTTCTTTCTTTATGTTTATGCTTTGTTTAATCGAAAACTGATGCTGGTGGCGGCGGTGGTGACTTGTCGTGTCTCCGACACCGATTAGTTTAATGCTTTTTTTTAGATTTTTATTCTTTCCTTTTTATCTGACTTGCTCAAATACAATCTGATATATAAATGTGTTCATTCTTGTTCTAATATTTTGTTTTATTTTTATTTTTATTCTCTCTGCGATAAAAGCGCGCATCCCGTCTCTTCCTCTAAAAATCTAAAAACTACGATTTATTTGCAAAAACAATAAAATAAAAGTTAGTAATAATTATATGATGGCTGACTGCTTCGTCACAATTTTATTTCCTTCTTGTCTCGGTGGATGATCCAGCCACGTATGAAGATGACGATGATTAGAGTTTGGCCAGCCTGTCTAGTTGCTCCGCCGCATCCGGAACATCGCCGGGGGTGTCCGGGCATTAGCTCGAGCTAACAACCTCCACTTTCTGGGCCACGCTGCTGTTGCTGTTGCTGATATATATTAGATGGTAAAGAAAAATTGTGGAAACCCAGAAATGTGTCGGCCCCGGAACCGATGGTAAGGGAAACCCGAAACGTTTTTCACGGACCCCGTCGGGCGCAAGAATACCGGCCGGCTAGCGTGGGCCACGTGGCCGTGGCGTGCCACAAGCCAAAACGAACCACGTGGCGGCTTTTCCTTTTATTAATCGTAGAATGTGTGATGCTTGATGAGTGATTTGGATTTTTTTTTGTTAGTTTTGCTGATTTTGTTGTTGTTACATAATTTCCCTTGTTAAGAAGACTTCTGCTGCGATTGCTGGTTGGTTGGTTGGTTGGTCGAGTTCAACGGTCGTCGCGACGCTTATCGGATGTCGCTGATGTTGTTCTTGCTGCCGAAGATCTTGACCAGCTGGGACTCGTAGTCGCCAATGTTGCGCTTCATCAGGTTCATGCACGGACCTAGGAGCCGCTCGAACGCGTCCACGTCCAGGACTGAGGAGAGATAAGTGAAGAAAGTTTAGTTTTTTTTTTGCCAAATATGAAATTCTAGATATTTGCTAAGTTTAAATTTAAATAAACACAATTCTGCCAATTTGAGAGAAGTATTCCACAATAAATACAAATAGTAGAAACATGCTGATGCTTACCTTAGTACCACAGGAAAGAACATAAACCAAGTTGGTAATAAAGTTGATTATGAAATTGTGAACAAATTAGTGCAATGCTGCAATGAAATTGTACAGTCTTCCTGTTTGTTACCTTTACAAACAACATTTCTGTACTCTCAAAAGAGATTTAAATACCTACTTAAAACGCGATGAAATTGATAGCTACAACACTTTGATTGGTTTTAGATTTTTCCGCAAAATTAAGAGTTCTAATTAAATCAGGCGGGATGGTATGGAATCATACTGACCAACAACGTTGAACCCTTCATTTTAAAGTTACCTCGGTTTACGGTACCTAGCAGAGCAATTTTTCAATAAAACCAGAAATTGATTTCATTTGTATTTTTTGCCTAAATCTATTAAAGGGGGGCAAATAGTTTTTCGGCCATTAAAAAAAAATCTTTTGCTTTGAGTATTTAATCGAAAAGTACTCAAATTGTTATAAACAGGTGTGTCGTTTTCAAGTTATAGCCACTTTTATTTTTTAAATAGTGCCAATTTCTGAAAAATATGTGTGTCAAAAAGCTGAGGAAATTTTCTACAAATTCATCCCTTTCCCCTTCGAAATGGGTCTGAAAAATCAGGAGCAAAAACATTTTTTTTCAATTTTTTTATGTTATAAGACGAGTAATCAACTGAAAACAATCTAAAATGTATTTTCCTGCCTTATTAGGCCAACATTTTAATGGAAGTAGTAGCTCAATCAAGCGAAAACCATTACAAATGCATTTTCCTGCGGTGGTTCACATATTTACCATGTTCGGCACGATTTTAAATATTAAATTTAAAGTTAAATGAATCATGACAAAATAAAATTTTGTCGTGTTTTTTATTTTCGCAATTTTAACACCAAATTCGAGTTTTCCGACTCCATTTTATTTTTTTCAATATTCCATCTTTGATAAAAATAAGTTTAGGGGTCATTCTTAAGCTCGAAAATAAAAAATAAGCAAACGATTTTTTTTGTGACTCCATTATCCAAAGTAAAAATTTTCCAATGCATTCGGATAATCGAATCTGGACTGTACATTACACAGCAAAAAATCCGATGGTAAAATCGCATGCAAAAGCATGCACATCACCTTCGTCAAAATAAACACTTAATATTACACACTGCATGTAAAATTATTGCAAACACAAAAAAAAAAGTTGCAACCGACGGGATTCAAACCCAGCACAAATGTTATGGACTGGCGCCTTAGCCCGCTCGGCCATCAGACCGATGTAAAGCTGTAAGGATAAACGCATATATGAGCTTGACATTTCGGTCAATTAGGTTTCCCATACTGATGGGCTACATATTTCAGTGTGTAAAATCACATAAAATTGTATAAAATAATGCAATATTTATTTTACACCCAGGCCTTCTACACGCAGCTGGATTACTACTTTTTTAGCTGTGTACTGCAAAAAGGTTTTTTTTCACGAAAATATTGTTTCTTCAATATTTTAAATTTTTGAAAACTAATGATAGCTAAATTGCTGGACTGGTGTTTAATGCATTTGACGACAATTTTTTCATTAATTTTTTTATTTAATATATTTTTTATTCTATGTCAAGGCTTTTGAATAGTCAAAAACACTTTATTAAATCCTGTAATTCATGATCAAAATGAAGCTAATAGGCTGATAACAGAAATGGTTTGAGAAAGGTTATATTTCCCCTACAGCCACTCAAATGCAATACAATTACAACAATACAATTTATGTTTTTAAAGTGTCACTCACACAGCACTCAATTTACAAATGCCAAAGTTTCTGAAACTAATTATCATATTTTCAATTGAAAAAATATATTTCGTAAAACTTTCTAATCACTTGTTTCAAATATTTTGAAAATTTTGAAATCAAGATTTATTAAAATTAATCATTCAAATTTTAAATAAATTTTATTAATCTCAAAATTTTTAAAATTCAATTACATTTACACATTTTCAGTGATGTGAAATTTTTTCACTCAAATCACAATAGATTTCAGTGAAAAACATACAGCATCGTCGATACAACTCTAAGCTATTGAATAAAGACGTAACTGCTCCGCAAAAAAAGCGAAATTTTAAATTCCAAGCCTAATTTTCAAAATATTGAAAAAAAAACATATATTAAAATGTTTTTTTACACTTCAACAGTTGTGTTATTATTAGAATTAAAAGAAATGATTTTATGAAACTTTTCATTCTCGTAAAGTTTACCTCAGTGTTGGGATTCTCGCGCTCTCGCGAGAAAAAAAACCTCTCTCGAGTTCTCCCCGCGAGTCCCGAGCTGCCTTGAGAAACTCACCGATTGCCCGTGCTCTCATCCGTTCGCGAACGGGCTTTCTCGCGAGCCAGAATTGCCCGCGAGCGAGAAGTAAAACGTGTTAGAACAAAAAAAAACAACACAGCGATTGAAGTTACACCTTTATACCATCGCCTGGTTCGCATTCATAAGCCTGATAAAAAAAATTGCTAAGTTGGGACGAACGGCTAGCACGAGGCTCTCGCGAGCGCTCGCAGCAAGAGCGAGAACCCGAACGAAAATGCGAGCGCGAGCGAGAAGAGAAAAGTACTACAAGTTCTCTCCCTCGCTTGCGAGCGAGCAATGCTTTCCTTCTCCTTGCTCGAATTCCATCACTGGTTTACCTCATGTCTTTTCCAGAATTGTATGGCCCATAAATGCAAAATATTTAAAAAAGCTTAGCAGAGTCCCAATTGAATGAAAACGTTACAATGCATTGAATATATTTAGTTATCAAGCTTAACTTTTGAAAAGGTTGTAACCTATCGCTTGTACGTAGTACAATCTCTGGTCACAATGCTTCGCATAATCCTGTCAAACTGAACCGTAGGGACAAGTTAGGATATTGTAATTAACCATTACACTTTTACAACATAAAACAAACACACAAGCTATCCCTTCGGCAAGCACGACTCACATCTCTATTGCGTCAAGTTCGAAATACGCAAACAAAAGCTTAAAATTTTATAAAAGGGACTTCTTCATTTTGAATCGTCCTCATTTGCCGCTACCGACTAGAATCCGTTACATATATTCTAGTCCCACCTGTAAAAGTCTTGTAATTTAAAGTGCAGTGAAATTGTAAATCAGTGTTGAATGTTAACAGCATTCCAGTAGCGGCAAAATGGTAATTTAGTGTCTTTAACTATGTGAGTCGTGTCTAAAGAGTGTCTTTTATTGTTAATTTAGTGTCAGGGAGTTGGTCCCAACAATTCACCATCCAAACTAAACGCAAAGGACCGCGCTCAACGTCAAAAGAGGTCGTTTGGTTGGTGGTGCATGGAGTGTCACAAATAGTGGTAATTATTAATCAATTGTAAGATCTGCACAAAACGCTAGAAATGAACTCCTTTCCAGAACCTCCAAGTTGGCAAAGCGCGCCAACCCGAGAATTCTGTAGAGCGCAATGGCGGAGGCCATCCGGTGAGTTCATTGTTTAACCACTAGACACGAAAGCACAAGTACTAAAACAAAACTTAAACGCTCAGGTTTTTATCCAAGACAAAAACACAAAACCAAAGACACCAAAACCGTTGCTGCGCCAGGCCTGGCCGGAGGAAGATCCTCCGACTTGACTCGACCACCGCGGGATACACTAGAACACACGAACACACACACACACATGGTTAGGTTAGTTTAAAACGACGAAAAACAATAAATCAGGACAACTTAAAACGCAATAAACTTGACTTTTCCATAAACCAAAGCGACGATATTTGTGATTCTTTTTGCCAGGACAGAGCGATTTGCTGAATCGAACCAGGATTGTGAAAGGGTAGGTACAATTCTCCTTCCCCACGTCAAATGTGAGCAGTTGCAGATTTTTACATCTCTCTCTCATCTCCAAGAGTCTCAAGTTCTGGTTTTTATTTAATTTTTAATTAATGAACTAGTGGTGGTAATTGCCCCCTAGTTCGTTATTACAAGGTCTAAAAATAAATAATTTTTACTATTTAATATTTTGGTTCAATTAGTTTTTTTTAAATATTTTTTTATTGAAAACAATATTAAAAATATTGCAAACTGGCCTTTAGAAAAAAATCATTGTTATCGATTCGAATCCTTTGTGAAGCTGCTAATTGCCAAATTTTCAAAGTTCTAAAGAAAAAAAAATGTAGGAAATTTTCACAGCTATTCAAAAATATGTTTTTTTTTCAAGGGTACTTTTCCTTTAAGAAGTATTTAAAAAAACGGAAAGAAATTAAAAATTTATGCCTCAAAGTAACTGCCGCTCTAATCGAGTCTGTCCCATTAGGGTGTAATATCAAAATCGATTTTCCAGCAATTTTTCAGTTCCTTTTGGGGTCCTATACAACTCCCCAAAGTTTGGGAACGATTGGTTTAGTCCTCACTTTGCGCAAAGTGATTCAATTTTCCATATAAATTTGTATGGGAAAACCCATTTTTTTTTTTGGATTTTGATATTTGTGGATTTTACATTTCACGCTGTACTAAAACCGGATTCATATTTAGATGCACTGGAAGGTGCTCTACAACTTTCCCGAAGAGAGTATGGTGCTAACTTGCTCCTAAAAAAAGATACAGCGTGTTCAAAACTCGTCTAAAACGTGTTTTTTGCTCGATAATCACGTATTAGACGAGTTTTGATGACGCTGTATCTTCTTTCAGGAGCAAGTTAGCACCATACTCTCTTCGGAAAAGTTGTAGAGCACATTCCAGAGCATCCGAATATGAATCCGGTTTTGATATAGCGTGAAACGTGTTTTTTTAAATATCAAAATTCAAAAAATGATTTTTCCCATACAAATTTGTATGGAAAAGGACCCCAAAAGGAACTAAAATAATGCTGTGCTGGAAAATCGATTTTGATATTACACCCTATTGCACTGCCCACCATTGAAAAAACGGCTAATATCCACTTTTGGCAAAAACGAGATATTAGCACCAGGTGGTACAGGATGTTCCAACGCATCTTCTTGAACTTGAATTTTACTGAAATAGTGCTTGGACTTGGCTGCCGTTGCGAAAAACCAAACGGCTAATATGCCACTCTTATGGGAAATTGCCTTGACGGAGATTTTGTCACAAACACTAAAACGCGTTTTTCTCGGAATACTTGATTTGGCATAATAGCCGAATTTACAAATATGGGCAGTGCACCATTCGTAACGCGTAGTTTAATTCTATTGAATTGCAATTTTTTCAAATGATTTTTAATATTTTTTTTGTTTAGGTTTTTTTTCATATTTTCCAACAAACACAAGAAGATGTCTTTTTTCAGTCCCCTAGTACACATCGAAAAAATAATAAAACTGAAAAATACATATTGTGGGAATTTAACATCGCATTCGCATTCGTATTTTGGGAATTTCACTTTTAGTGAAAAAATGTTAAATAAAAAATCGGATTTTATCCCGTGTACCCATTTTTTCTGAAAAAGTCCTAATGATAATCTACAACTTGACCGAAGACACAAATTAATGATGGGAAATTACTTATTTTGACATAGGGAATGCATGTACAAAGTTTCATTAAAATGTTTTCTACTCGCAATCCCAAAAAGAACAGGCTGAATTTATCACAAGTTAGGTGACTGATCAAGATGTAATCATTTTCCTCTTCTCATGTTCAACAAAAATAAAAGGAAATTCGATCGACAAAACACCTTTCACTAAACTACAAGCACCCCATAAATCTCTGATTTATAAGAGGCAATTAATAAATCACAATTTTCCGCCCGATTGAATCCTGTACCACGTGTTGATAAGGGGCCACGGCGACCTTCCAGCTTGGGTTGGCCTTTGTCAAGAGGCACAAATCACCGCGTCTTGGGTCGAATGGTGACACTTTTTTTTAGCTGCTGCTGCTCCAACTCCTCCTCATCCTTTTCATCAGCCTGTTGCGGACAACAATTCAAGGACCAAAAAATCACTACCTCAACTCAACTCAGACAACATAAGCGCGGATCATCATCGTCGCCATCGTCGTCCGTTTCGGGCAAGGATAAAACTCCCGGTGGGGAAAAAAGAACTTTCCCAGGTCCATTTCCATTCATTTTCTTGGCAGACGCCGCGAAGCTTCATCTTATTTTCGTTTTACTTTTTCCCCTGTTGCGGCCTCACGGAAGGTAAGGAAAATCCCAGCTTTCTTTCGTTTTCTTTCTTTTTTGTGGGTGGACTGGGAAAATTGATGAGTAATGATGATAAAGCGAAAGTGAAACCTTCCGCGCCCCTTCCCGCCAACCGTTCGTGACCAAAGGCGACACACGGAGCCGGAAAAATGATGACCCTGGAAATGGAAACCCACGTATTATTGTGTGTCTCCTGGCCGGGGCTCAGTGAAAGCCGAATCTCGAGTCTCGGGAGTCACATCCGTCTCCTGGTCAGTGAGATTGGGCACGCAGCTTTAAGGGATATAGGTCTTACGTTGATGCATGGGGGACAAAAAATTTGACTTGCCTTTTTATAATATTTTTTTTTGTTGGTTTATTTTAAATTATACTTTTCTGACATATTTTGTAAAGACAAAACGAATAAAGTCACATAAATTTGTCAAAATGTATTTGTTAAAAAAAAATTCGGGTTCAAAACCTAATAATTTCAATAATTAGGACAATGCAAGTTTTATGAAAAGCTGTTAAAAATCAAAATTTGCTTATAATTTGATATTTTTACCTTCCTCACCTCAATGAGGAAAGGCTATAAAATCACTCAAAAAATTAACTTCTTTATTCGACCTCGTAGACCCATCTTCACGTATACCTATCGACTCAGAACCAAATTCTGAACAAATGTCTGTGCGTGTGTATGTCTGTAAGTCCGTGCACCGAAAAATATGCACATGATTATCTCCGGACTGGCTGAATAGATTTGGACCGTTTTGGTCTCATTGGATCCATCTTGGGGTCCCACAAGACCCTAGTTAATATTATGAAGTTTAGAAAAGTACTTCAAAGTTAAACGATTTTAGCTAAACTTCGGAAGATTGTAAAAAGGGTGGTTTTTGTAAGGAAACCCGTCAGGCTATACATTTTTAGAAAGGTATTTAAAATACCTTTCCAACGAGCCCAAAACATTGGAGATCTGACAACCCTATCAAAAGTTATAACCACATAAGTGTTATTTATACACTTTTTAGAGGCCGGATCTCACATATTTTGATGAAAACGTTGTCCAGATCTACCATGCGACCTGTCTTTGGATGGGTAATCAAGAGATCTTTCCAAAGAGTCCAAAACATTGAAAATCTGACAACCCTATCAAAAGTTATAAGTATTTAAGTTTTTTTTAAATACAGTGTTTATGAGGTCGGATCTCAGATATTTTGATAATGTAAGTGTTATTTATACATTTTTTTGAGGCTGTGAAGTGTATTCACTTTATGAATGTGAAGATGGCAACAACCACCTAAAGGTGGATTAAGTAACGTTTTTTATTTGACAGTAACAAACCAAACAATTTAATTTTAACCATTTGAAAAGTTAGACTTGAATTTAAAAATGTTAAAATCAGCCTGATGGCAAGATTGTCAAATTGTATGTATGGGCCGCGATACTCACATTGGTTGGACCGTGGCCCCCGCTCTTTGGTCGCTTTACCCTTCTGACGCTAAAGGGTGAAAATGCCAGCAAATGTGCAGTTGAAAAAAAGTTTTTTTTTGTATAAAGTTATTTTAAATTTTGTTTTTGATGAATAATTTTGAATATATTTTGTCATAAAATAAACGGCTAGATAAATTAAAATAATATCCAGCCTTTTGAGGACGAAGTCAATCGTTAGCATTTTTTTTATAGTTAATTATTAACATATTTTAGCGCTAAATTTCAACATTCCTTGGGTCATCTTCGCAAGATGTTAAGATAAGGCCCAGCTTGTGACGATACAATACTTTTCCTTTACTTAGAAATCGAATCCAGAAGGGAAACGATAACTAGTTGTATTTGTCCGCACCGGGTTCTGAACTTCCGTTTACGAGGCGGATGCGTTACCGCATGGCTCAGTCTTAACAAAAAATAAATAAATAACTAGACAATAAATTATCATTTCAATTACAAACCTAAATTTTAAATAAACTTATTTTCAAATTTACTCATAAATGGCCTGGATACCTTATTTTGTGCAACCAGTTTATGGAGCGTTTACCCTATATGGACTGTCACCAGTCTGGTTAAAATATTGTCTTACCTATAAGATCAGAAAGTTTCATGCACATTTCATTTTTGAAAAAGAAAATTGGTTCCTGAGATGTTCTTAACTAAATATTGGACTTTTTTTTTGCAGCACTCAGTATTTTTTTTCAGAAGTTGTAACTCAATAACCATTGTCAGTGCACGGAGAAAAAAGAGTTCCCAAAATCATGAGCAACCGTTCATGAAAATGGGAACCACGAACAAAGTGATCAAATGTCATGGTACGTTTCTTAAGCAAAAATAGCTGAACTTTTCGAAAAAAATACTTTCAAGGGCACACGATTGAGTTTTACTGCCCATGTTCGCATAGATGTCCCATATGCATTTTCTGCAAGTTGAGAAAACGAGCTTGGAAGTTTCATAGCATATTCAATCAACAGGGATCTCATGAATGCTCTTGTTTATGCTTTCGATAAGTTTGTATTAATAATTGTCTTGATTTGTTGCTTACAATTTGAAAATGTGCGCAGGATGGGACCTGGTGTGTGAACATTTTCTTCATAGTCCATCAAAATGTTCGCATACCAGCCCGATCGGAGCATGTCAATTTTAACCCTCTCTTATTTTTCCCGTGTTCATTTTGAGCAACTTTTGTTCTACGAAAAACTTTACTTCTCTTGTTTTATGTTTTTCTTGTTTTATTTTTAGTATTTTAATTTGCATTTATCTTGTTTAGTTTATGTTTGTTTTTGGTAGTATTTGGCCTATTCTGCCCATGATCGCATAAATGTCCCATATGCATTTTCGTCACTTTTGAGTTATTGATGCAGTTTGGTTCAAAGAGCCTATACTGCCCACCATTGAAAAAACGGCTAATATCCACTTTTGGCAAAAACGAGATATTAGCACCAGGTGGTAGAGGACGTTCCAACGCATCTTCTGGAACTTGAATTTTACTGAAATAGTGTTTAGACTTGGCTGCCGATGCGAAAAACCAAACGGCTAATATGCCACTCTTATGGGAAATTACCTTGACGGAGATTTTGTGTCAAACACTAAAACGCGTTTTTCTCGGAATACTTGATTTGGCATAATAGCCGAATTTTCAATTATGGGCAGTATAACATCCAGTACTTTGTTCTAGAAATCAGGAGGAAATCCAGTTTTTTCGTGAAAACTTAACACGTAGCCTTATGTGTGGGACAAACTTGTTTAGCGTTTTTCTCAGCTTGCTGTTTTTGCATATGGGACATTTATGCGAACATGGGCAGTATTCTACAACCTAATATAATTACATTTTGCCTATCTAATTTTTTCACGTTTTTACAGTCACTTTTTCAATTTTTTGCATGTTTTTCACATTTTCTGCTATAGAATAACACCATCCTCATTAAAATTGCAAAAAAGTGCGTAGAGGCATAGTCTGGGACACTACAAAAATTACTGCATACTTCTTTTTACTGAAAATATAGAAAATGTTAGTAAAAACACAGCCAAAGTTGACCCCTTAAAAAATTACATTTTTAAAAACATTGGCAAAGTCACATAAAACAAGTTAAACTTCCAACCCTGAAATTTTCTAAAATTTTAAGAGTTCTTCTTTCCAATGCTTTTTAGAGATCAAAAATCGGTTGGAAAATTGATTTTTGGTGATTTTTTAGATCGAAGCCCGCCTAAAGGCGGGGTTAGGTTGTAGAGGGTTAAACAAATGGTGAGTGAAAAATTACAATTTTTAATGGTTTTAAAAAGTGTGTAAATTCATGCTTTATGTGATATAAAAGACTTTAAAGTGAATGGAACCGGTGTACGGTCTACGGATTGAGCATTCCTGTTAAAATATGATCCTTTGACTGGTCAAATAGGTGAGTTCAACGCAAAGCAATGTCAAGCGGGTCAAATATGCGAACATTTTTACGATGGGACTCATATTTAAACATTTTTCAGATGGGACATACAAACTTGCCGTTGATTTTCGGATTTCGAGAACAAAATGGTAAATATTATTACAGGAGCTTAGAGCAGCATAAGATAATAAAAATCATCCAACATGGGCAGTTTAGGGGTTAAAAATTCGAAAAACTGTTTTGTTAAATTCTGATAACTCATCAAGAATACATACAAACCCCCATTGTTTTTTCCTGTTTTTTTCTGTTTTACAACTTTGTAGAACATTGCTAAACTCTAAAAAGAACCCTGCAAAGTTACAAAAAACACGAAATTTTAAAATGAATAATTTTGTTCTAAATGAAAAATAAACTTGACATAAACTTTGAAAAATAATTGCAACGCCCTTTTTATTATTTGATTCGAACATTTGCATTTGAACCAAGGACAGGAAAAATACAACACCATAGAAATATTCGTAATAATAACAATTTGTCCCACTGTGCATGACTGTTGGCCGCCAACAACCCCACCGAACAAATGGCCCTCGGGGCCTGCAAAACCTGGGAGAGTTAAGGATCTCTCTAAACGTTCGGCAGAGGAGGGGGACCGAAGAAAATCACGAAAATCAATTTTCCTCATTTTGAACATTAATTTCCTCACGGCTCGCGCTCAGCATAAGGAGGGAGAAGAGGAGCAAACGCAAAAGCTAAACTAAAGACTTACACTCTAGGGATCGGCGGACGATGGAGATTAAGGGAGAGTTGGACGTGGTGACTTTGGAGCTTTCTTCGGGGGTAATTTTTACACTTTTCGCTGGGCGGATACACGCCCACCATTAAAACGTAGCACTAATGTTTCACCGGCACGAGAATTTATGTTTGGACTCTGGGAGAATTCCGTTGGATCTCAACTGTTAGAATTAACTACTTAGGGTGGAACTAGTTAGCTTAGAAATCGCAAAAAAGCTTTGTATTTATTTGTAATTTGATCCAAAGTTAAAAGTTGTTAATTGTTTTCATAAATTGAATAAGTGAATTATTCCTCCCGGCAAGCTTCCAAAATCATCCTCCAAACGGGTTCATCCACAAAGCGGTAGTGTTTCATTCCGCGCAGCATCACATCCATCAATTTTCCGAGCAGACGCTCGAAACTATCCGTTTGGATAACTTTACGATATTTACGATTTTATACAACAAAACATACAAACCATTTTTCGGCCGCCACGGATAATTGTAGAGTTACATAAAGTGTTAGCAAACAAGATTAAGTTAACAACGTGCGTGCAACAAAATAAGGGTGAATAAGTTAAGGAAGAAAGAAGAGAGTTAAAAAAGAACAAAACTAGATTAGAAAAGAAACAAGTTAAGGAAACAAGTTAATTTTGATTTACTAATTTAAATTAAATACTTTTTTCATGCAAACTGTTAAAAAAACACAAATCTACAAAAGCGGCCAATTATAAAAGTCCAATTATAGAGAGCAAACATTTAAAAAAAAATCCATCCAAATCCGTTCTACTTACATGCCACCTTGACGTTATCGACGGCGTAGGCGGAGGCGGCCCGGGGCCGGTGGGTGACGAGGGCCAGCTCGCCAAAGTAGCCGCCCTTCTCGAGGTTGGAGACCTCGACCTCGCCGGCGTCCTGCTGGATGCGGATCGACACCTTGCCCTGCTCGATGAAGTACATCCCGTCGGCGACGTCACCTGAAGAAAAAAGTTTGAAAAAAAAATTGAACATTTTAAACCAGTTATTATGTTTGCGAAAATAAGATAACTGAAAATTTCAAACTATGTTTTTTTAAAGTAAAATTTCTCGACTTTTTTTGATTAGGTCCTATAAACATATAAAAGACAATAGCTTATAGGACCTTTACAAAAAAAAAAAAAAATATGGATTTGAAGTTGCTATTCTAAATGGATAATACAAGTATAATCTAGGTTTTTCAGAAATCGATAACTTTATTTCCTGAAAAATTTTTGGTCCGGCATTTTTTTTTCAAATTTTGCTGGCATGTTTGACATAAAAGTGGAAGCTTCGGAGTTTGATATATAGATTTTACAAATTTTGAATTTTTGGACCACACATAAAAAATAGACACAAACTTAAAAAAAAAAAATATTTTCAAAAAATTATTGATATTTTACAAAAAAAAAAAAAAAAACTACGGTTGCATGACTTTTACGGTGTAAAAAGAATTTTGAGATACTTTTTTCCTAAAACAAAATTAAAAATGATTTACCGTCCATGTGCGTCCATAATTTTTAACAGCTGGATACGGTTTGAATAGTTGTCTTCAGGATTACACAAAAATAACAAATTTGAAAAATCAATGGCTTACTATTTTTTTCGATTCGGACTTCGCCACAATATTGCCTTATGATATTTTGAAAAATAGTTTTTTGTATACGAAAAACGGAGATACATATTTAAACTTCTTTTTAATGATCCCCTCCCTCTATGTCTGTTTCTGATATTTTTTTTTGTTTTAGAAAATATTATAAAATATCCTCTGTTTTTCCCTAAGACAAAACAATGCTCTTTTGATTCTTCTGGGTTGGTATGGGCCAGTATAAGATGAAGAAAGTTTGATATTTTATGTGTCCACCCAATAGAACTTGATTTTCAAATGGCGATTTTTCAGAAACTAATGGTAGGTACCTACGTTTTCGAATGCTTAAAAATTAAAAATTCGAAAATTAATTACTTCAATGAAATTTTTTCCATACAACCATTTTACGCAGTTGTTTTATATATATTAAATATATTTTATTTTTTTTAAGCTGGACTATGGAAAGGACTGTTTATGATTCACAAAATAAAAAATAACTATGAAAGGACGACGTTTTGTTGAAAATTCAATGAATTGTTTTTGGATGCAGATTTTTTTTTTTAAATGCTTAAGTTTGAAATTATGGAAAACTCTTAAAAATATTACAAAAATAAGTTTTTTTTTTCAAGAGCAAAAAACTATAACCTCTTCCATTATTGTGAAATTTTTTCTCAGGAGTAATTTTGTTCTTTGATTACAAATCCAAGGTCCATTTTTCGATATCTCGTGACAAAGGACCCTTCATTTTTGAACATGCGAAAAAAATACGTGTTTTTCAATATACAGTCCAGTCTCGATTATCCGAAGGCCTCGAAAAAATTTCACTTCTGATATTCGAACCACGAAAAATTTTTTTTTTCGTTGTCATATTTTTGATTGTTGAGCATAGGTATGACCCCTAAACTACGCTAAAATTATTTAGAATTTTTAAATCCAAGATGGCGGCCAAAATGGCGGTGATGCAATATTGAAAAAATGCATTTTATTTTTTAAAAGGCAATCAACAACTCAAATTTGACTAAAATGGGGTCGTAGAACTCAAATTTTATGTTAAAAACAAGAAAATGAAAAAATACGAAAAAAAAATTTTTGGTTCGTCATTTGATTTTTCGAAGTCCCATACAAACCTTCGGATTATCGAACTTCGGATAATCGAAACTTCGGATAATCGAGGCTTCGGATAATCGAGTCTGGACTGTATTGTTATATATTATAGTTATAACTTGCAGCCTGAAATGATGATGATTTGGAAATTTGGTGTCAAAGGGAAAAAATTGTAAAATTGGACGCCCGATTTGAAGCCGTGCTCAGAATTTCGAAAAAAAAACGTAATTTTCATGGAAAAAAAATAACACAAAAACAGTTTTAAAACCTCTGCCATTTTTCGTTACTAAACTATAAAAAAATGGTACATGTGTTTGATGTGAAATTTTACGTACTTTCAAAATTTGCCATTTAGAACAAGTTTTTTAATTTAAAATTTCGTATTTTTTGTAACTTTGCAGGATTATTTTTCAGAGTGTAACAATGTTCTACAAAGCCAATTAAACAGCAGACAATTACAATTTATGTACTATGTAGGGGAACAGCATCTAATTGCAGCGTGCCTCTAATGTTGGCAGGTCAGAACTTTGACATTCAATAAGCAAGCAAGTTTCTATCAAAAGTTTTGCAAAAATAGTTGTTTAAATAGTGAAAATCAGCAAATTGGATGGAGTTAGGAGCGAGTGCTTAACCTGCCAAACATACGATAATTTCCCCTATGTGAGTTATAGGAGAGATAAAATCTCTCAACAATGGAGTACCCGACGCGATTGGTAGTGAGCAATGTATTTCTTATGGAGCGAACTGTCAAACTACCACTCGAATCGGGTATTCCATTGAAAATTCTTCATCATGATTTTTTGTGTGTTGCCTGCTTTGATACCAACAAAATTCTTCAAGTGTTATCCCTATAGCACGTAGTAGATTTTCCCCGTTGCTATATGTAAGTATCCTTGACCTTTGACAGTCAGTGGTTGCAGCGTCCGAAATCGTCCCTTTTGTTTTCCATGGAGACGCATACTCTTTACTCCAAACGAGCAAACGAAAAATTCAGACCACAAAATTCCATATGGGGTGGACCATTAGCATCGCTGCATACGTGTCTATATTTAGGATGGCAGTTTTAGCGCAAATTAGTTTTTGTTCGTCCTGCGAGCGTGCTATTCCTGGCCAGGCCACCACTCTGGTACACATACGTTAGTACAAACATGTACGACAATGAGAGCTTCGATGAAAAGCAGCATCTGATTCTGAGGAAAACCTGGATTAAGTTGGTTATCCCATGATTGCCTTCATCGCGGAACGCACAACGATTTCAACAGGCGAGATTGTTTGCTGGGTACAATAGTAACGTGGGATTACACCGTAATTAGAGATGCATATTTCAAAATAGTATCAGATAAATTGAATCATTCAAAATATTTATTCAAAACGAGTATGATACACCACAGTAATTGTTCCGGGACCTCATTATTGCCACAAGTTTAACACCCACGCAAATAAACAAATTCCCCACTCAGAGTGAACGCTCATGTAACATGGAAAACTTTTGTGCAGTTTGCAACAATCCAGTCGGGGTGGGATTTCGCATCACTCCTGTGGGGCAACACTATTGTGAATTCATATTTTCATCTGCTCGCCGAGCTCCAGCGCAAAATAGAAGACCTTGAAAGTGTTTTGCATCGTTATTACCGTTTTGTAACCCGGGGTATTTTGATTTCACTGGAAAACTAAAATAAACTGTGTAGCGCAACCAATGCAATGCAACCACGAGTTGTAGAAACCACTATTTTAAAACATCCGGAGGCGCCAAAAACAGTTTCCGGAAAGCGTTATATTGTGTAATGTTGTTTTCGTACATGAATTTAGAACTACATGGTTAAAGTTTCGAATATCACCCGGTTTCTACTCGACTGAAAAATAAATTGGGACATGTCATTGGAAATTTAATGTAGTTTTCGAATCTGCAATAACCCAGAAGAGTATTTTTTCATTTAGAAAAAACATTTTCATTTTAAAACTTCGTGTTTCTGTCGGGTTATTTCTTAGTGTGTATCAATGTTTTAGAACAGACAATTGGGTTCTAAAGCCCTATGTTAAATTTTATGTGCAACGGTAAAAAACACGATTAAAAACCATTTCTGATCACTTTTTTCATTTCAATGTAAAAAAATAAATTGACAAGACAACATTTTTTCGATGGATCAACTATGGTCCCCTTGAAACGAGCTGTCAAGTAGGACCTTTTCTAACAAGAAGGGCCGCGAGGTTAGTTTAAAAAAAAAATTATAGTTGTGAAAGGTTGTGTTTCCAGCTTCATTTTAGGAACCAATTGGCTCCTAAAATTAAGCATAAATTTCTGATATTATTAATCACAACGATAAACCATATTTTTCTGAGGAATTTTTCTGTACAACCGCAAAGGATTGAAAAAGATTTTTGATTTAATTCTTTAAAAATAACCTCGCGGTCCTTGACAGAAAGTATCCTACTTGACAGCTCGTTCCAAGGGGACCATAGTTGATCCATCGTAAAATGTTGTCTTGTCAATTTATTTATTTAGCAAATCAGAAATGATTTTTAATCGTGTTTTAACCGTAGTACATAAACATTGGCATAGCAGGCCTGCCCAACGTCCGGCCCGCGGGCCGGATCCGGCCCGTGAAGCCATTTCATCCGGCTCGCGACTGCTTTTCAAAATGGTTCTATGACCGGCCCTTCATAAAATATTCAATAAATTAATTGAGTGTCTAAATAAAAAAAAATCAATGGAAACAATAAAAAAGATATTATAACAAAACAATTATTTGTTTATTTTGCTTTTGACATACAATGTTACTAATTCAACGTTTGTTAGGATTATGCCTTTGTATTTTTTGAAATGATTTTATTTCACATCTAAACATTCTTTATGTTTGAATTTAATTCTTATTATTTCAATATTGATGTTATAAGAATTAATTATTAAACTTGAAAAATATGCAAAAAGATTGCAAAAGACACTGAATTCTAATTTCTTAAAGTTTTGGCTGTTTTTATTTCTAATTCAATTGTTTCTTTTTTGAGGATTTTGATTAATTATTATTATTTTTTCAGAGCAACTTTTCAATGATAAAGTTTTGCTGGGAAATAGCTTAAAAAAGGCAAATTAATCATATTGAAAATAAAGATCGCTGCAAATATTTAAAAAAATTAAAAAACAATTTAAAGAAGTCAAGAAATTAGATAGCAGTATGCACTTTTTTTAAATTTCATGTCTTTAAAATAATTTTAAAATGTTTTGTAAAATATTTGAATAAAGGTGCACAACAACGCAAAAATAGTTTTTTCGTAGAGAAGATTTGAATCCAAATTTCGTTTTAAAATTTTTTATCTTGTAGGGGAAATCTACCCTTTCCAATCAAACACCTATCTTCGTCATATGGAGAGTTTGATGCTCGATTAAAGCTCCAAAAATACTATTTGGGCTATAAACTTACCAGCAACAGCACCGCCTCGAGTAAGCACGCAAATGTATGCCACTTACTGGCCAAAAAGATCACATTTAATGCACTTTTGATCATAATTTGTATTTTGCGAGACCACTTCTCATCATTTTGTTGGCACACACAGTGACACACACGAGAATCCCTCAAACGCTTAATGAATATCGCCAAAATTAACTTTTCACTTTCGCTTACTTTTTCACGGCGCTTAAGATATGAAATTGCTTCCAACTACCGGCAACATGTTCTTTTGATCATTAGTAAGGCACTCACTTGAAGAATAATCCCGAAAAAGGTAATAAATTAGCAAGCGCCATCAAAAAAACAAACGCGCCAAGTCGTTTGACGTTTCAATTTTCACTTTGCATTCCACTCGAAGGCTGAAGAAAACCGAGCGAGAGACGAAGGCAAAAAAGAACAAAGGCTGGCCGTCAACACCACCAGCAGCACAGCCAGCGATGCCAGGAAACTTTCCCTATAAATGCCACTTTTCGTGAGTGTTCGTTTGAACTGTCAGCGGAAATGGCAACACTCGACAGAGTGTTGGAAGAAAAAAGAACTAAGCCGATATTAGAAAAATGGGCGTGGCCCAATGCATTCGCCTCGATTAGAATACCCTTGGGAATTTTTTTTTGTTAAATGTTTGGTAAAGAAATAGAATAACTTTTAGTGAAAGTGAAAATAAACAGAAATGTTCACAAAAACTTGCTCTACTCGTTGGTGTACTTGGTTTTAGTAAAATTCAAGGGAGACTCTAGATTATCCAGCATCATTCAAACACGACCGCTTATTAGGATTAAAATGGGTAGATTTCCCCTATTGTTGATTTTTCAAACTTGAATAAAAACTTGCAACGACGAAATTTTGATATTTTTTTTTAGTTTATGGTGTCGGAATTCAATTTCAATCGACAAGAACAATTACAATACAATTTTGTCCAAAACAAAATAAAAGTAAATCAATTAAACACATCTTCCGGCCCGCCTCTGCTTTAGAAAAATCAGATCTGGCCCGCAGGGCCAAAAGGTTGGGCACCCCTGGCATAGGGCTTTAGGACCATATTACAAACATTTTGATGTATAAACATAAGAGGTTTTCTTCTAACCATTTCCGATTTCGTGTGATTTGTCAGAGAATGACACTTAGGAAAATATTTCCAATGGTCTACCTAGAAGCCGCTAGGGACGCTTTAACCATTTAAAAGTACCGTCATCAAGGGTTAGATTGGGTCATACAAAAATGCTGAAATTTGTGTGACCCAATTTCAGGCAAAATGTCACCCAAGATGACGATATGTACAATGGACATTGTACATGACTTTCTCTTTTTCAGTTTAGTAGATTGTATCGTAAAGTAATTCTTTTCAACACTGTTTCGGGTTTTAAGATGACCAATACGCCGAACTAAAGCGGAAAAAATATTTCACTAAAAAATCCGATGCAAAACATGATTTTTATCATCGTTCAGCAACTTGTTGCACAAGTTAATTCTGTCATCGAAAAATTAAGCGATTTTTTTTCGATATTATTTTTGAAGCTACATAGAAATACAAAAGAGCAGAAATAGATAACCAAAGAAGCAAGAAAAATAGAAAAAAAAAATCTCCAACAAACACATAATTAATTTTCATTACTCAGCCGGAGTCCAGTTTTTCCCCAACAACACTAACCTTTAAGTTCGAAGCGAAGGTAAATAAATCAATTTCAGACCAACTTTTGACTGACACCAAGACAGGAACCGCCCGGCATCAGTAAATAAACTATGCTCTTCGCTTAATGGACCTTGAATTTCGAATGGAGCCGCCCGGTCCCCGGTGCTTACCTTGCTTGATGATCCGCTCGCCCTGTGTGAAGGTTCGCGGTATTAGAGCATCGGCCAGGTTCATACGTTCGTAGTTCTGCGAGAAACGAAACAAAGAAATCACACCAAAGTCGTTAGTAATGTGGTCAAAAATAGCACACATCCCAGCTGAACAGCGCGTAAATCCTAGCCGTACCTGCAGGGTCTTCAGCATCGGGACCGAGTCCAGCAGGGCTTCGTACATTTTCCGTTTCCTGAAGGCGGACTTGAGCAGGATTCTCCGGAATGTTTGGCGGTCCATCGCCCACAGCTGGCCGTCCGTTTCGGCCTGGATGGTGGCAGCTCTGCAAGAGAAAAGAGAAAATGAGAGGGGGGAAATTTGAAACCGAACGCATCAACATCATTGGCCGGGGAACGACGTCCAGTCTCCGGATGATGGACAGGTGTCTATGAATCTATATGACTGTTAATGGAATCCCATTTCATGGAATGGATACTTGGGAAGTTCAGAAGCTAATCCAATGCGATCGGTTCTGAGAAGACGCGTGTTTTTAACGCGTTTTTATTTTTGCAACTGTAATTGTGGTGCCACACAGTTTAAAATTCTTTTCTTTATCAAAATGTTTAAATTCGATTTTTTTATTTTTTAGCTTTTTGCCCCTCCCTTGACTTTGACCAAAAAAAAAAAAAAGAAAACTTTAGCTATTTTTATTCTGGATCTCAGTAATTTTGATGAGATTTTTTGGTCAGGCATCAACCATGTAGGTGGATTTAGTTAGTATTATTTATGTTTAAACACATTTTTATTTTAATTATTCATGTTCCCAACATTGAGGTTTACAGATCATCGGATTTTCATCATTTTTATTCTTCAATACTATTTCTTCATCAGGGTAAACTTTCTTTTCACAATTTTGTATTCCTCTACTCCAAATTGAGTAAAAACGATATTTGTTTAGGAATGTTTAATTTAACTTTAATTTAGGAATGTTTATATCAAATATGGTGCGTATGCAAGAAACAAAGCAACGACTTATTGTTTCGCTTTTAATTACTGAAAGTTAGTATTTGCATTTTGCAATTTTCGATTTTTTTTGTACAAGAAAGGCATTATAAGCCAGAGTTCAGGATGGTGCAAAATCTGATAATATCGAAATATGGTCAAACTAATTTTGAGATCATTACTAGATTCAACTTTGTTGATGGACCAATCGTCTCTACCGCTATAGATCAACTCTATGGTCGCAGTGGTTCTAAACCCACACAGTAAAAAAAAATCATGGTAAAATTTCATCTAAAAAGGAGTACATCTTTTATGTCAGGAAAAAGCTTTAATTTTACCTCTAATAATGGTTAAATTTACATCTGGCAGACGCTAGGACAAAATATCTGTAATCCCAAAAAAATATCAAACCGGTGATAGTTATATCTACCTTACTAAGTCCGCGCCCCATCCCGCTCGGCCAACTCGCCGCTATGAAAACTGGTCTATCAAAGCCAATATACCTCTACGTATCTCGTATAGCGTATATGTACCCTATATGCAGTAAATACAATATAAAATGCACGGAACACATAGAGCTACATTGGCTTTCATCGTCCTGTTTTCACAGCGGCGAGATGGCCGTACGGGTTGGGGCGCGGACTTAGTAAGCTAGATATAACTATCGCCGGTTTGATATTTTTTTGGGATTACAAATATTTTGTCCTAGCGTCTGCCAGATGTAAATTTACACATTATTAGAGGTAAAATTAAAGCTTTTTTCTGACATAAAAGATGTACTCCTTTTTAGATGAAATTTTACCATGATTTTTTTTACTGTGCAATAAAAAAATCGTCTCTAAATGGTTCAATTTTGTGAAAAATGAGTCACACTCACAGTCACTTAGGGGTATTTATTGTTTTTCGAGATGCTTGTCCCTTGACTGCTTCATTTAATAAAAAATATAATGCACAAATGTGTCAAATGATTAAAAATGCAAAAAATAAACGTTATAAAATGTAGGAAACCGATGACACATAGGTTGTTTTGAAAATTTACACTAGAATTATTTTGAAGAAGAGAGACATGAAATCTTTAAATAATATTTTCGATGGCCTAATTTGTCCACAACATCCAGCTGACGATATCTCAACTCTATTGGTCAACTATTGGTTAGATTCTTAGTATAAAAAAATAAACTAATGAGCAATTCTCTACGAAATCGGCCGATTTCGACCATTTTCATTTTTTGTATTTTGTTTATTTAGCTCAAACTTTGTGGGAGCTTTTCCTATCACCAAAGAAGCCATTTTGTGTCATTGGTTCACCCATAAAAATCTCCATACAATTTTGGCAGCTGTTCATACAAAAATTGTACGTGAATTTTCGAAAATCTGTAACTTTTCAAGGATTTTTTTGATTGACACCAATTCGGCAAAGTTGTAGGTATTGATGAGGACTATTAAAAAAAGTACACGGAAAAAATGGCGATTTTTTTTATGAAAATTTAATTTACAAAATCTGTATTTTTTTATTTTTTAATTTTTTTATGTATTTTAGGGGACAAAACCCCGCATTTTTTAAGCTATTCAGAAGTATGGACCAACATTTTGCCGACGTTTTTATGTTTTTTTAAATGGTGATTTTTTCACCGTTTTCAAAATATAGCCATTCAAAGTTAAATTTTGTACGAAAAAATCCGTTTGTTTTATTTTTAAAATAGTGTCCGTGATCCCGAATGGAATCCCTGAAAAAAAATTTATCGAAAAGTTCAAAAATTTCCTACAACTTCAAAAAGAAACAGTTTTAATGTCGATATCTCAGCAACTAATTGACCGATTTTCATTGTTAAAATTTGAAACATTCGTGAAATTTGTCGATCTTCTAACATTCAAAGAGGGCGTAATATTAAATGTGTGATGAATTTTTGTTTGATAGGATTTTAATTGTTTTTTGAAAAAAACATAAAAGTACATGCACTATTTTTGAAATAAGTTTTTTTCAATAGTGTCCAAAAAATACTTGCGTTGAAAATTCTTATTTTGAATCCCGGGGTGACTTTGATAGTCATAGTTTTTCTTGTTAAAATCAGATTTAAGGTGTTCAAATCTTATTTTTATGTCAAATGTACCATCAATAAGGTTGTTGACAAACTTAAAAAAAAGAACAAATATTTTTTTTATAAATAGTTAACTAAGTTTATGAGCTTTTTAACAAAATACATATAAATTTTAGTTAAAATTGTTTAAAATTCAGAATTTTGCCTGAAATTCCTTTAAAATAGTTTTGTTTCTAAAAGAAAGATTCATACTAGATTTTGAACTGAATTTGAAGCACGAATGAAAAGTTTTCAATTTTTACAAGAACTTTGCTCTACTTAAAATTCCTTTAAATTTGGATATTTTTTTTTAAATCATGTTTCTTAAATACATAATATGTATTATTTACAAACTTATATGAACTCTCCTTGCGAAAAATTGTCCAAAGAATTCAAAAATGTATTCCTTTTTCCGATTCGAAATCATGTTCATTGAGAATTAATGACATTTTGAGAAAATTAAAATAATGCTACACCAACATTTTCTTAATTGAAGTTAACTAACTTTTAAAACTTTTCAAAATTTAATGAAAACTTTTTCTTGAAGTACTTTGGACACTTCTTTAACACGGTCAGTATGATTCCATACCATTACGTGCGTATAATTTGTATGGGAAAATCTCGAACCTATCAAAGTCACCCCGTTTCACGGTACTCAGAATTTCTAATAAACGTATTTTTCATCGAAGAAATACAAAACTAGTTTCAAAAACTCTGCCATTTTTCGTCACTCGACTGTTAATTTTTTTAGCACATATAATTTTATGGGAAACATTAAGTACTTTTCGAATCGGCAATAACCCAAAGGGTCAATTTTCATTTAGAAAAAAAAGTGCTGAAAATAAGAGCAATAGAACTCCAAAACCTACCTTGGCATGTTGTACAACAAAGCTAGTTCTCCGAAGCTGCCTCTACCCTCGTACGTGTGTATGTGCTTCTGATCTTCTCCCACGTACGCTTTGTAAATTCCTCTGCAAAAAAAAGGCAAATATCCATTTTAAATCGTCGTTTGTTTTCCCTCCAAAATGCAAATTTCCCTCTCCTCCATCAACTTACGACTCAATGACGTAGAAGTTATCTCCGTCATCTCCTTGCTTTATAATATAATCTTTCGATTTGACTATCTTCTCGAACATGGCGTCCAGCACTTCGTTCATCTGCAACGAGGGAGGGGGAAAAACACAAAAGTTGATAAAGCGATTACTAACGAGAATGCACCACCACCACCACCACCTTGTCCAACTTTGCTGGTCAGCCAAGTCCGGCCGGGAGGATTACAGCGATTGACAAGACGATGAAAAATGTGCATATATGTTAAGGCGCCCGTCCACAGACACAGACTAGGCCAACTTGGAGTGGAGCGGTGGCGAAGGGTTCGATAAGTTGAAATGGGGAAAGTTTCCTCATTAAAAGTATTGTTGCGTATGCATTATTTTTCATTTCTTGGGCTTGGACTTGGGCGGTTACCACCTACATCGGCAGCAAACTTCGCTGGTCGAAGATTGGATTTTCTTGCTCGATGGGAGGATTTTCCAATCGAAGGTCGGACAGGATAGTGAAAAAGTTGTTTGCATATTTGCACTGAATTAGTGGGTTGCATGATAAGGATTATGACTACTTTTTTATTTCTCTTTCATTCGAGAGGAAAAAGTTCTCAGGATGAGAGTAACAAGGTACAGCGAACAGACTGTATGTGTAATTCACATAATGGTGGAAAGCTTTCAGTTTCATTCTCAAAAAAGTTTAGTAGAAGTGTCGAATTACGAATTAACACACCAGAGAATTATCCTCTCGAGGATACCGTTTTCCTCTCAGTCAAGTTCGAGACCATTTTACTCTCAATCGTGTGCTGTTGGTTGTAATGTTTCAATATTTTAACCCAAAAGCCCAAATCAGTACAATCCCAAGACCCCCGCGCCGTACCTGCTCCTTGTCCAGCGACCGGAACAGCAGGATGTTCTTGACGGAGTCGCACAACCGCGACCGCTGCTCGTCCGTCTTGGGGAATATCGCGCGCGCCCCATCGTCGTCGTCGTCATTCTCCGGGTCGTACGTTTCGGCGAACACGGATTTCCTGCGCGACGCGTACCGGTTCACCAGGGGTTCTGGAAAAAAAAATGTTGGAAAAAATAACCCATAATTAGTTTAAGGCATTACATGCTGGGATGAAGTTGGTGGCACACACACACTGTGAAAAGAGTGACACGTGTTGTAAATTGTTTGATTTTTATTTCGCTGACAATAAGCCTCTCATAAATATCCAATTATGAAAATAAATGCATCGGAGCAAATTGATGTGGGACGTGATAGATGGATTCAATCAAATCGCGCAAATTTAACTCCCGTGGTGTTCTGTTGGTAAAGGGGATTGGAAGGCTATTTTGTCTCTAAAAAATAATTCATTTGAATAATGAAATTTAAGAAGTTTTGCAAGAAAATTGCTATTAATTTATTACCATAAACAGATAAAAATTTGAAAAATGTATAGGCCAGAAATACAACACCTCACCCCCTTGTTCAACGCTTTTGACCCAGTTTGGCGAAAGCGTGATTTTTGCTGAAAATTATTACGTAATTGCGTTACCTTGGATCAGAATGTTTCCCTATCATGCGTTTGAATTGAATCAATAAACAAGGTCAATCTGGGCGTATTCCACACCAAATTGCGACTCTTGGCTTAATGAGCAGATCGTTTCGCTACAGACTCAGGGTTATTTCTTTACTTTTTGCCTTCCTCACCTCACTAAGGCAAGGCTATAAAATCACTCGAAAATTGAACTTCTTAAATATACCTTCTAGATATACCTTCACGTATACATATCGACTCAGAATCAAATTCTGAGCAAATGTCTGTGGGGATGTGTGTAGACATGATTTTTTTCCACACGATTTTCTCAGAACTGGCTGAACCGATTTTGGCCGGGTCAGCCTTATTCGATTCGTTTTGGGGTCCCATAAGACCCTATTAAAATTTATTCTGTTTAGTAAAGTATTTAAAAAGTTATGCTAAGAAAAAGATTTTTGTATCTCCAAAAAGGGTGATTTTTTGCATAACCTCAAAAGGCCGGGTCTGTTTATTTACGTGCGAGAGTCGCGCTAGATGCAAAACGCCCGGTTGCCACATTGCTTCAAATGAAATGTGCAGAAATGTCTGCATGTTTTCTGGAAAAGTCTGTATCAGGTATATATTTTTTTCATAAACTTCATTATTACTTTGTAAATGTGAGGAAGGCACCAACCACTTAATGGTGGATTAAGAAACGTTTTTTTCAATGAAAATTTGCCAACATGACTTTAATGCGAAAACTTTATGGAAATTACTCAAGAGTAATTTACGATTTCTAGTAAGTTCTTACTGCAGAAAGAAGATTATTTTTTTTATTATGGAGCTAACTTATTTCATTTTATTGAGTTACAATTGTAAACTGATTTTAGTAAATCTTAAAAAAGCTCTTTTTTGATCAAACTTTGGTCCATTTACTGGTTCAGATCGAAAAATTAAGTCGGAATTAGATTTTTTGGAGAATTGGCGAATCTTACTTTTCATTAATACTTTTGGGAATTTTTTTTTCTCTTCAAAAAACTATTTGGTATGCCACCAAAATTTTATCTTGCAATCTGCGCCCTCTACGAAAAATGTTATCAAAACAAACCCTCAAAAAACGTTTTTTTATTGCAGCAATACAGGGGTCATTTTTTGACAAATTTAACGTTCGAAGCAATTTTAGAGCTTCTGACATTTTCGTTTTCTAAAAAATGACTTTGGACATTTTGGTCAAAAAGTTACAGCAATTTAAAGGTAAAAAAAAATGCAATTTGCAAACATTTTAGTATCAAAAAAAAAAAAAAAAAGATTTTGGTGATGATGTATATGCAAGCCATGAGTCGGAAGAGATTTTTAAAGTAAAACGACTCCAAGGCACTGTCGAGGAAGAGATACTTAAAGCAAAAGAAAATATCGAGGAATGAAGAGAATCGAAGTAAGAAGAAGAATTCGTCGGAGATGGAGCAATATTGAGATCGAGAAGATCGACATCAAAAGTAATATGTAGGCGACATGAACATTAAAAATTATTTGCATGTAGGCCGTTGCAAATATTTTAAAACAAATTTAAACGAAAAAATAAAATTAAAACTTTTTTTTAAATGTCATTTGGTGTTGATTATCCTCTCGTTCCAAAAAGCATACTGTTATGAATGAATTATTCCAGGGGGTCCACCATTCATCGGAAAACCCTCGCAAAATGCCCACGGATTTTTTTTTCGTTCTGCCTGAATCCTTAATCAATTGGATACACGCGCGCGCTTGCACGCTCTGTTAATTTGCTTGATTAGTGGCGGTATTTTTTAGGTTCATTAGCAAAATCGTGCGTGGGAGTGCACGTGCACTGGTTAGTATCGCGGAATAATTTATCGAATTTGTGGAAAGCTATAGAAAATTATGTTTGAATGACATCAAATGTGCATACTTTAAATCTTTATCCATTTTGCAAAACAAAACTCAAAAATGATTATTCCAAATGTGCCTTTGATTCCAGATTAAACAATTTCCAAGTCAACATCAGGACCACCACGCCAACGCTATGCAACTAATTAGCGGTACACAGGGAGAAAGCATATTCTGGTACAATTAGCGAAGAGTTGAGATTGCATCTGGAAAAGCAGACGTAGTGTGGGTGGAGCGCAGGTGGTGCAGCCCAGGATAAAATTAAACCAAAGCTTCCATGCTTTCACTAGAGACGAGGAGAGAGCTGCGAAAAACAGCAGGAATCAACACCGAAACAAAAGTTGTTAGTTTTGTTGTTGTTTTTCCCGGCAGGACGTTTGCCGCAGCAGCAGATGCACTTTTCACCGTCTTCCAGGAACGCAATTGCCTCGTGGGGGATTCCGGCAGAACAGTGCAAAGCAGCTTGCCAAGCACACGCCTGTCAGGTTCAGTTTTAATCCCGGGTGCTGTTTTGCCGGGATGAGATTTGTGCTGGAACGGGTTCTCGGCGCGAAACAATGCGCGAGTGTCCTGAGTTTAAGGTTGTAAAAATAAAAATATTTATTTTCCAATAAATTTGGTAGTTTTAGATTTATTGTTTCCTTTTTATAACTTGGTCAATAGTTTTTTTTATTTGAAAGTTAAAAGGTTGATGAATTGTTCCTAAACAAACACTTTTTTTATTTCGGCTAAAGTGAAATGTTAAAAAACACCACCTGAGCTATCAAAATACATTAATTTCCATGTTTCATGCACTGCAGAATAACAGCACAGTTAACAGCGTCCAAAGTTTCATTTAAAGGTAAAGGCAACCCATAACTTTCATTGAAAATTGATCCTCACTCTTAAATGTTTTGTCTGCAATTTAATGTTACGAATATCTGCACTAAAATAAATCAGTCAGGGTAGTCAAAAACACCTGAAAAACAAATATGTTAATATTGTTTGGCATTTTTTTTCAACCAATTGTCCGAGATCCACAATAAACGTCCAATAGACCATTCTTATGCAAAATTTGCTTAACTTTCAAAAAAAAAAAAAATATTTCAAAGCGCACGATTAGGTTTTAGGGGTTAGTACTAAAAAATAGCTCAAAAATGGCAAAATTATCAATTTATCAACAAAACTTGTTAGTAAAATTCTGATAACTCGTGAAGAATACATGCAAACCTCTTATGTTTTGCAATGTCACAAAAACACATTATTTTTAAATGAAAAAAAAAATCCCTTCTGGGTTATTGTAGATTCGCAAAGTACATTGAATTTCCCATAAAATGACATGTCCCTCGATTTTTGACAGAAAAATGGCAACGACTTTTAAACTATTTTTATCTTTTTTTTTAAGTCAAATACGTACTATTGGGAATTTTTAGTACGCCATCAAATCGGGCGCCCAGAAAAAAAAGTTCTTTTGACACCATATATCTATCTCTTCACGGGTTCGAGCTGCAAAGCACAGAAAAACGTGTCTCAGTAAAATCTAGAAAAAAATGAAAAGGGTCGTACCGCCCCACCGTCACAAGATATCGAAAAATGGACTACTGAGTAAGTTTGCCCAAATACATTTTCATCACTTTTGTGTTAATGATGCAGTTTGGTTAGAAATCTTGCAATAATTCAAAATTGACTTGATGTTAAATAATTAAAATTAATTATAAATTTCAATAAATTCGATAAATTTAGTAAATGATCTATTTACAACTTTGTATTACTTAAAAGTGGGGTATACGGTAAATTTTCATAATTTCGCGGAACTCATGAAATATTTTTCTCTGTCCAATTCTTTCAACTCATCACATTTTTCAATTATTTTATCCTTGAAGTTCTAAAAATTTAAATGTTAGTTAGCTTCTCGGATAGTTTTCAGATGCCTGGTAAAATCATTTTAACGATTTCGCGCTAAATCCTTAATTCAGTTCTTTTCGGTTGTGTTAATATTTTTAAAACAGAACACATTCTGATAAACCCAGATTATTCTTCTGTTTTATTTGTTATATTTATTTGTATCATGTTTATAAGTTATAATGATAATTACCAGTTTATAGTAGGGTATTAAGAATATACTTAATTTTAAACAGATTTTTTCTCCCATTTAAACACTTTTCTAAGTAATTAACGAAAATTTGGTGTTTTTTCACCATTTTTTGATAAAATTTTCCGAGGAATCTGATAAAAATATTTTCAGACGAAGGCTCTTTAGTCCCGAGACCTTCAAATTAACATTTTAAATTTTCATTTGACCTTTTCAAATGTTAGGCTAGATATTTGAAACTTTTAACTTCCTTAAAAGCCTATTCAATACCCTTTCGTTTGCGCTCAAGACAGCTAAAATCGGTTGAAATGATGCGGAGTTATGATTTTTTGAAAAATGTGGTTTTTGCACAAATCGAAGAAAATTGCCATTTTCTGGACCACCCCCAACACGGTGTAGGTTACCATAATCAAAAAAAAAAAAAAATACGTGTCTGATTATTTCGGCCATGAAACTCCCAGGAAAATTTTGAGCCCGATCGGAGAACTTGCTGTTTTCATGGGGAATTGCTGTGTAAGGACCCTTTCGATTGTTTGAGAACATTATTTATTTCTTTTTTAATTTTGTAATGTCTTCAAGCATAAATAAAACCATTAAAAATATAGTTTTCAAACAACATTTTTTGAGATTTCAGCTTTCTTCCAAACAACAAAAAGTTATTTGACCTCTTTTTTTCTTTTTTGAAGAATAATAATAATTAAGAATGATTTCTATGACGTTTTGCTGATTCTAATCTGATTGAACAATATTTTGAAAAAAAAAAAAAAAAAAAATACGACAGCATTTACAAATGCGATTCTCTTACCAATAACGTAAGAAAAAAAATCACAAAACTTTTACTTGTGACCGACAAAAAACACATTTCCTCTCATAAAAGCATCAACTTTGATTGGAATTCGTTATTTATTATTTTCCAGGATGCTGCTGCTCCTTTCCGGTTGTAACAAAGCGCGCCAAGCAGCATGATCAACACAATATGTGCTGTTGCAGGGACAATTCCATTCATAACACCACATCCAACTCCGACTGGGTGGGGGAAGTGTAAAATGGTTTAGCACACACAGCAAGACAACCAAGTGCAAGTGTCGTCGTCACATGAATGCAGCTCCTGATTGGAATTGAAAACTGCACTCTCTGTTTATACTTCTTGGGGTGCGAGTGGTGTTTGTCTCATAAGATATATCGAAGCAATAATCCCATTTTACTCTGCCATTTATTTTCTAGTTGGGGCAACAAAAAAAGACTCACAAAACTGGTGACAGTAATGACTTTAGTGGCAAACCTTCTAACGCTGCACCCTGGGTGTTGCATTTTTCTTACAAATAAAAACCAACCAACTAATTCACTACAAATCACACGCACACGGGGGGTGTAGTGTGCAAACACTAATCACTGTCACTAACTAGTACACCACACCAAATCGAGTTGTCACGCATTTCCAGTGCAAGACCGCGAAGGCAAACAACTAGCTAGAACTCAAGCAGCGCAACGTCGTTGGTTGAGCATGAAATCATAAATAATCGACTTTGCTGAGGCGCAGCATGTGATTCGCCGACGCATGTCACACTCAATACTCTACTTTGGTGTTGTTCTAGTATGCAGGTTTGATGAATTTAAAAATACAATATTCTTGATAACTTGAATTGAGCAGTCACCCTGCTGCTTGAATCTTGAAAAACAAGCGTCCAACTCACTAGCAGTGCCAAGATAACGTTTCAATTATCATCCGGCATGAAACCGATCTAGTTCAATCGAGAGTGTCTAACCAACCGACCGAGAGCTAACAAGGAATTGGTTCTAATTTTTCTGTCACCATGAAAGGATGCCAAGCGAGATGGCGAGCAAGATATGCGAAAATCTATGCACGCGTCTCGCGATTCTGAAGGGCGATTCGACGAGCATCGATATATGGTCATCTCAGCTCATTCCGCGCTCGGCAAACAGGTGGTTCATAATCGATCTTGATTGAAACCCGTATCGGTGCGGCGAGGTTTCTTTTTTTTCTCGATTTAATTAGCAAGATTACGTGCCCAGCAAAGGGGATGATGCGAAGCAAGGTACGTGACGCAATGGAAGGAATTCTCGGGCTTGGCGGAGTGTATCGATGCACGTTTGCACTTGGGCAAATATTTGACGCGATTTGAAATTGATAGCCAACTTTAGAAGCAGCCGTAAGAATAGCGTTCATGGCAGGTCTCATTAGAAAATATCTTATGATAAATGTAGGGATGTAGAGTAGTGCAGTGCAAAGGTGCGAACCAGTAATTTTGAAACTTTTTTTTACTGAAGATCTCATAGTCAGGGTTTTGACTTGACCTTTTGGTCAATTTTATATACCGTAAAACGAGGTGACTTTGATAGCCGGGGTGACTTTGATAAGTTTGAGATTTTTCTGCAAAATGAAGAGTAGAATTGAAATATGTACGGAATGGTTTAGAATCATACTGACCGTGGTAGAGAAGTGTTCAAAGTACCTCAAGAAGAACTTTTCATAAAATTTTGAAAAGTTTAAAAAGTTAGTTAACTAAAGTCAAGAAAATGTTGATGAAAGTCATTATTTTAAACTTCTCAAAGTGTCATGATTTTCTCAATGAACATTATTTTGAATCGGAAAACGGAGTGTATTTTCGTATTCTTTGGACAATTTTCCACTAGGAAAAGGTTAAATAAATTTGTAAATAATAAATATCATGTGTTTTTGAAACACAATTTAAAAAAATCTCTAAATTTATAGGCAATTTCAGTTGAACAAATTTCATGTAAAATGACCAAACTTGTGATTTGTGCTTCGAATTCAGTATAAAATACAATATAAATCGACAATTTTATGAACAAAACTAGTTTTAACAAATTTCAGGCAAAATTCTGACTTTTTTTAACAATTTTACCTAAAATTTATATGTATTTTGTTAAAAAGCTTATAAACTTAGTTAACTTAATATAAACATTGATTTTTTTTTCTTGAAAATTATATCAGCTTCTTTAGTGATGGTACATTTAACGTACAAATAAAGTTTGAACATCTTAAATATAATTTTAACAAGAGAAACTTTGACTATCAAAGTCACCCCGGAAATTTAAACTAAGAATTTTTAACGTAACAATTTTTCTAAACACTTTTGAAAAATCTTTTTTTCCAGAATAGTGCATGGACTTTGTTTGGCCTATCCCAGTACATGTTTTCAAAATAATGATCTTGAGTAAAACCTTACCTGTTGGAAAATATTCCAAAAACAAATTGAAATCCTATCAAAGTCACCCCGGTTTACGGTATCTTGAAAAAAAAAGTTGAAAAAAAGAAATGTGTGTCCGTTACGGGCTTAGGTCACCTTTAGCCTATTTTGATCTAATATTTGAATTTTACAACCCTAACTACTGTTTAAAACAGATCCCAAAAAGACATTTGCGGGACAAAGGTGCACACTAAAATGTCTATACATTTTTGTATGTAAAAGTCAACACATTGCATAACTTTTATTTCTAATAAAATTGATTCAAAATCATTGAAAAAATATTTCTACCAAAATCGGACCAAACAATTTAATTTGTACAAAAATAGTAAGGCATAATTGCGTCCAGCAAAACAAAAATGGTGACCAGTAATACACTTTTAGCAACAGACTACAGGACTTTATAGGAAATTTCTGTAGAAAAGTCACTTAAAATTAATAAAAACATCTATCTATATATTTTTCGGATGTGTGACAAAAGGTCGAAAGACATAAGGTCGAATGGACAAAAGGTCGAATGCCAAAAGGTCGAAAGACATAAGGTCGAATGGACAGAAGTCGAAAGTGGACAAAAGGTCGAATGGACAAAACGTCGAAAGGACAAAAGGTCGAATGTTAAAAAATAGAATAAATAATTATAATTATAAACTTCAAAAAAAATCTTGAAAAAAATATTTTCTTACATACAAGTCTGATTTTCTTGTTTGTCGTAATATTTTTGTAAGTTTTTCCATTCTTTCAAACATGAGCTGTTCAACCTCTAAAATATTTTTTAAATTTTTATTTTGTTTTTAAAAACAACCTTTTCTTGATTGTCAAAATATTTTTGTGGGTTTTTCCATTCTTTCAAACATGAGCTGTTCTTCCAAAAAAGTTCGACTTCTAAAATATGTTTTTAGCTTTAATTTTATTTTTAAAAACAACCTATTCTTGATTGTCAAAATAAATTTGTGAATTTTTCCATTTTTCAAACATGACCTGTTCTTCAAAAAAAAGGTTCGACTTATAAAATATTTTCTAAGTTTTTTTTTTTTAATTAAACAACATATTCTTGACGTAATGTTTTTGTGAGTTTTTCCCATTCTTTCAAACATGAGCAGTTCTTCCAAAAAAAAAGTTCAACCTCTAAAACATTTTTTAAGTTTTTATTTAATTTAAAAAAAAACTTATTCTTGACTGTCGTAATGATTTTGTGATTTTTTTCCATTCTTTCAAATATTAGCAATTCTTTTTAAAAAATATTATTTCTTAAATATTTTGTAGATTTTTATTTTATTTATAAAAAATGTTGGAATATTTTAGAGACATTTACATTCTTTTAAATTAAAATTTAAACAATTTCAAAAAAGAAAAAGTCTCGTTTTTTAAATATTTTTGCAAGTTTTCTATCCTTTTCAATCTTTCTTTCATGGTCACAAAAGATCCTAAGAAAAATCTGACCTCAAAAACATAGCTGTATATATAAAAAACGATCCAATTTATTTATAATTTTAAAGATAAAAACGTTAGCTCAATGTTTCCCTCTCTTCCAGTTAAACCGTCTGATGTCACACTGAGCCCTTTTTCCTTTCTAGTTTAAAATCTTCTGTTAACATTGTCAAGTCGTCCTCGACGAAATCCGCCCGCTCCACTCCACTGCTAAACTATATCGACAGTCTCTTTCGCGCGAAGAACTATTGTAATCCACGGAGACAATATTGACATTTAGCTTCCACTACTATGACATCCCAGGGAACACGCACCACGTGCGTTCGTTCCCCACGAACAGGCGGAAGAACGGCCCAAGAAGCAAGGCAAAGTTTTCAATCCCGAGTGTAAACAAATTTAGCCATTCTGTCGTTTAACATAAATCAGCTGGTTATACCTTGGTTCTACGCTGGGGGACCTGTTGGCTAAAGGAAGGTGCCAACAAACTGATTGGAAGATTCTTATCAACACGGCTGCTCGTAGAGACACGCGTTCGATCTTCGACGACGGACAAGACACGGTAGCGCACGGTAGGAGGTAACTTCTTCCAGGTGTAGATATCAATCACCCCCGGAGTCGCTAGAAGTGTAGTAGAAGTGCCCTATCAGGTATTGGCTCTGTCAACAAGGCCCCAGGACAGGACTGATTACTAAACGTGATAGCTGATAGTGTGATTCAGACGGTGTTGACATAAACCTGTTTTTATTTTTTGGAGGTTGATTAAGTAAAAAATGCGTTCAGAACAACTTGATTATTTGATAGGGTAAATATTGTTTTGTTTGATAAAGATCCGGCATTCTATCCCAACTTTGTAGCCATAGTTCAAGCTTAGGCCAATCTACCGTTGGTAGCATTTCCTCAGTTCGCCAACTTTGCATTTGATTGATTACTTTTGCGCAGGTATATTCCGTCGAAACGCCACATCTGGCGCTGCTGGTGGGACACGAAGTATGATACATAACCCAGAGCGCTACCTGTTGATTATAGCTCACCTGGGCGCCTCGGATATTGCCGGTTCATTCATCCGAGTGCGTGTTTCCGTTTCGGCCAGCGCATGAGGACAAAGTCCTACCAGAGGGGCGATAATTAAAACACACTCTTACGGTATGGCTGATATCGATCTCGGTGGCGCGAACTCTCGCGGTGACACCGATCATTTAACTAAGTCGACCGCTGTCAAGTCAACGGGGTTCATAAAGCTGTCACGGTTTGTTTTTGCAACATTGCAGCATTGCGCACTGTAAAGTATGCATTTAGCAGTTTTATTGGTGCGGCATGACAGCTTTATCTGCGGGCTTGGATCTGAACTTGAAATGTGAGTCGCAGGCAATTAATCATGAGTGGCACAGATTTTTTTTTTGCTTTGCTACGATTTATTATGTTTACGGATATTTGCAAATACAAAGTCATAATTTACTACTTTAACTGCGACGTAAGCACGAGGAGAGTTATAGAAACGAAAATGGTAAGGACAAGATATTTCAACAATCTTTGTTTAAAAACATACAACAGATATCAAACGAATGATGTCTTCAGCACGAGTCGTACATTTATCTAACAAAACTTTACCGAGTTGAACAAATCGAGTTTTGCAACGAGGTGTAGACATTTGTTTTGCAATTCCGATAAAAAAATCATTTGAAATCCAGAGTCGAAAAGTATTATTTTCCAATAAAATTACTGAAAAGTTCAACTTTTCAGCGCTCAAATGAGAGCTCTGTAATTTTTTTTTATTCTAAACTTATTTTTATTAGGTCCTCTTAGGTGCTACGACCAGGTTAGGATCGAGTGCTCTGTTATTATTGGTGATGACAAGAAGACCATTACGTCACTACCCAATAACATTTTTAAACCAACTAGCCACTACCTACTTTTATTACGGTTTCAAGGCTTTCAATATGGTTTTATGAAAGTTTTAAGAAATACTTGTAAACCCGATGGCAATCCCATGCCAAACGGTTTTATCGCATACTTCTTTAAAACCAAGGGTGTTGAAGCTGTCCAGTGCCATTAGGCATGCACAAAGCTAACTTAAAACCGTAAGCTTATAAAAAAGCATTTATCGCGGCCAAATAGCAATGCATAAATATGGCGCTAAACTCGTGATCTGATTGAATATGATTGACCGCAATCTTCGTAGATATTGTAGATAGATTTTATTGCAAAGAACTGCAACAACAGATTTTTTCATGGAAAATTATAATTAAAAAAATAATCTCCCTAACATTTATCGATAAAAATTCAACGACAGCTGAAATTGAGCCACCAATTGCGATGAATAAGCTTTGAAATTATTTCAATAGGAAAATTGCTTTCCATGGTGCTGCCATCTGGTTTTTGTAAGTGTAAAAGTGGAAAAGTGCTGAGTCATCGTCTAAAAATAGACAGCGTCCTATCTCGCCCGGCAAAATGAAGTCGATAAAGTAGTCGGTTTCGTTGGAGTAAAAGTGGAAAATGTGGGCTTAAACATTAAAACGTCATTCCCCTCTTACCTCCAATATCTATTATTTCATTATGGAAATTTTTACAAATCATCTCTAATATCATTTAAGGGTGCACAGCAACCAAAGAAGTTGTTGTCTTCTTATTCCAAAATTGACAAACTTACGGACCCAATCCTGAAACAACCTGATTGTAAAAATAGTCAAACTTTGTTGTAAATAACTTTTAAGATAGTACTTTAGGGAATGAACAAAAATTCATATCGATAGTTCCCGTAGTTTTGAAGATACTAAAATGTCTGTAACAAAAATCTTGGTGCAAAAGCTTTGGTTGATGTGTACCGTTAACAAGACAAAGACTTATTTTTGCCACAATAAAGCCTGTTATACATAAGCCGTTTAAAGACGTGTGAAATGTTTTTTTTTTTATTTATGTTTATTCAGTTAAAATATTATTGAGTGTCCAATCACAATCGATGACTTTTCACCTCAATTTTAAATACTAGCAACTTTCATTTATTCATGAAATATTGTAGCTTTCGCTATTCAGAGACGTGTGAAATGTCATTTTTTCATAACACCTGGCTATGTTTTAACTAAGCTTTTATTAAGGCTTTGAGTAGGATGTTAAGATTCAGTTCAGTTCAGTTGTAAAACCTTTAATATATATCTAGGTTTTATGAATAGGCCGTAACAACCTTTTGCGGCGGTTCTTTTTGGGGTTTAAGAGGGGAGCAATTCTCTACCAAAACCGGAAATGGATTTTATTTGTATTTTTTGATTTGGCTAAAACTTGGTGGGGGCCTTCCCTATGACCAAATAAGCTATTTTGTGTCATTGGTTCACCCATGCAAGTCTCCATACAATTTTGGCTGCTGTCCATACAAAAATGGTATGTAAATATTCAAACAGCTGTAACTTTTGAGTGAATTTTCTGATCAATTTGGTGTCTTCGGCAAAGTTGTAGGTATTGTTGTGGACTGTTGAGAAAAAATCGGTACACCGAAAAAAATTGCAAATTTTTTAATCAACTTTTTTTTTCACTAAAACTCAATTTCCCAAAAAACGTATTATTTGATTTTCAAGATTTTTTGATGTGTTTTAGAGAACAAAAATCCGCAACTTTTGAGCCATAGAGAAACATGGGCAAAAAATCTGCCGCCAAGTTATGAATTTTTGAAAAAATAGTGATTTTTAGAATAAATCGAAGTTTCATGCAAAAACAAATCTGACGTTTTTTTAATGCAAAATTGAATTTGCAATCGAAAACTATTTTACAGATTTTTTGATAAAGGGCTTCGTTTTCAAGATATAGCCACCGAAAGTTTGATTTTAGCGAAATATTTGCAGTTTTTCGATTTTTAAAAATAGTGTCCATGAATGACCATTTCTAAAAATATTTTTTTTAAAGTTCAGAAAATTTGCTATAAAATTGTCTGATTTTTTTTTGCAAAAATCACTATTTTTTCAAAAAATCATAACTCGGCACCATGTTTCTCTATGGCTCAAAAGTTGCGGATTTTTGTCCCCTAAAACATATCAAAAAATCTTGAAAATAAAAAAATACGTATTTTGGGAAAATTGAGTTTTAGTGAAAAAAAAGTTGATTAAAAAATCTGCAATTTTTTTTCCGTGTACCTATTTTTTTCTCAGTAGTCCTCAACTATATATACAACTTTGCCGAAGACACCAAATTGATCAGAAAATTCACTCAAAAGTTACAGCTGTTTGAATATTTACATACCATTTTTGTATGGACAGCAGCAAAAATTGTATGGAGACTTGTATGGGTGAACCAATGACACAAAATAGCTTATTTGGTCATAGGGAAGGCACCCACAAAGTTTGAGCCAAATCAAAAAATACAAAAAATAAAAATGGTCGAAATCGGCCGATTTTGTAGAGAGTTGCTCAGGGTTTTATCGCGGGTTCTGGAGAGGTTGTTACGACTAAGTGGTTTTATTGTTGGTTTTGGCTGATAGGTTTTTTATAGCGGTTGCTACGATAAAGAATAACTTTTATTTGGAAATAGAATGGCAGGAAAAGCAAGTTTTTTTCAACTGAAGCGATTACTGACAACAAATTCAGAAATGTCGAGTTGTGTTGTTCATAAGACTCAAATACACATTTTCGTCGCTACTCAACAAAATGAAAAAAATCCTGTTTCTACACGCAAAATAAGCTGCTTAAAGATTTAGCTGGACTTTCCTACCAGAATGCTTTAGCCAAAAAATCAAAAATCCCAAATCTAAACAAAATCTCATAAAGCCTCAATCGATTCCAGCAATCTGGAGCAAAACAAAAAAAAAACCCTCAAATTTCTTCTTACCATTCACCGAGGACAGCACGTCGAAATTTTGCACCGAAGTCTGCACTGCCGCCATAATGCAGTGTTGGAAAGTTGCTCTTTTTTTGGCACTGCTCTGTTCTAAAACTCCAAGATTTGGTGCATTTTGGTGCTGCTGCCGGCCGGCTGCTGTTGTGTTTGTGCAAGATGGTGTCACGAACGTGGGTGAATATTTCACATGGTGTGATCTAGAAAAGGTACGGTAGCTGTTTCACTTTTCTTCTTGTTATTTGTTTCAATAACCTAGGATTTGCACACGAGCAGTGTTGTCCAAAAGTCCAAAAATAAAATTCACCAAAATGCAATAAGCTCGTTCTTATGCAATCACACAAAAACATCCTTACAATTGTGTCCACTAAAAACCAATAAGCGCTGATGATGTGCGAGCCGAGAACGTCTGTCTGTCCATTCTAATTTGGTTTCACAAAGTCACGTTCACTTGGGCGACCCCGCTTAAACCGGGCTGTCCTGCCAAAACCGAACTTGCGTAGATACATTCGAGTTGATATTAATTAGGCTTCAAATATATTAAAATAAACACCACCATCATAACGGACGAACGCGCGAGCACTGATTTCAAATTTTGAGGGCCCACCTCTTTCAATGCAGTGGCATTGGCCTGCACCGCAAACTGTCGAGGGAATCAGCAGTCCTTTCTCCACCCGGAACGGATTTGGCGGTACACGGTACAGCAAAAAATATAGATGATTTTTTTTTGGTACAAATATCACACCAAGATTTAAACGGAGGCATTTTTGTGTTAAGTTTTCCATCTCAAAATCTCGATTTGGTTAGGTCCTATAAACATATAAAAGACAATAGGTTATAGGACTTTTTCAAAAAAAGTCTGGAAATGTTTTCTAAAAGCTTATTTTATATATTTTTCTGCAATTCCGTCGTGAAACTACTTACTTTTCCTGTCATTCTTGAACGACGAAATAGCCTACTTTTCTGTACCAAAAATAACAGAATCGAATAGCAACACTTTTCAAAATAAATGCTGAAAAGTTCTACTTTTCAGCACTGAAATGGGTGCTGAAAAGTTGAACTTTTCAGCACTTGTTTTGAAAAGTAACACTTTCCAACATTTTTTTGATTTAAACGATTTATTGACAAAATACATGAAAATTCGACTTAAAATTTCACTCAACGGGTGTTTTTCGAAATTGCAAAAAATGTTGTATGGAACTCGTTGCAAAACTTGATTTTTTCAGCACTCGTCGTATTTATCCAACTCGGTGAACCTCGTTGGATAAATATACGACTCGTGCTGAAAAAATCCTCTTTTTGCAACTTGTTGCATAAACTACAATTTTTTAACAGATCGGATTTATTTTTTTAAATTATTTTTGAGTTTGCTGAAATTTAAGTCGAACAGTGTGTTTTGCCGATGGTGTCGATGCCAGCGACGGTTCTGTCCAATTAATCGCTCCGGACCAGCACCACGGAGCATCGCCCCGTCGGTTGGGTGGTTTTACGTCGCGTTCTAATCGTGCAAACCCCGTAATAGTTGTACATAAACTACAAAAATAGCAACACCATATTCAAACGAAACGTGACATTTCAATGGAAACGTGTGTTTGTTCGATGGTGTCGATGAGGCTGATGATGATGATGCGGTCTATCAATGGTTTTTGCCTGGGATTATTGGGCTGGCACCGCCAAAACATGGCCATAATTATTGATTTTTATTTGCTCCAATAGTCTCGAGAGTGAGAGAATGGCAAATATTAGCACGAATAGATTTGGTTTCGAGAAAAATCGATGCTTTGGCTAGAGGGCTATTTTTGACTGCTAGCGACAAACTTTTTGGCAGAAGATTTGAGTGTATATTTCAATTTGCCGAGAATGCAGAAGGAGTGTTCTAGAAAATTTCATTTTTGAAACAAATTCTAGAGCCATTTTTTTTCAAAAGGTCCGCTTTGGGTTTTCTACGTTTATAGATCCTTTTTAATCATAATTATTTTTTATCGAATTCATTAGAATTTAAAATCCCTTATTACTGAATGAGTCCTTTTATCACAATTAAGAATTAAGTTAATAATTATTGATCTCAACTTGGAAAACATAAACTTGATAGGCGCATTTAGAAAAAAATAAAAATAAAGACATGAGGTCAAACGGACAAAAGGAATATCGAATGGACAAAAAGTCAAAAGACAAAGAATGGACAAAAGATCAAAATTGAGCAGTTCTCTAGGATTTCGGTCATTCGATTTTTTTTTGTATTTTTTAATCCGAATGAAACTTTTTTGGTGCCTTCGGTATGCCCAAAGAAGCCATTTTGCATCATTAGTTTGTCCATATAATTTTCCATACAAATTTGGCAGCTGTCCATACAAAAATGATGTATGGAAATTCAAAAATCTGTATCTTTTGAAGTAATTTTTTGATCGATTTGGTGTCCTCGGCAAAGTTGTAGGTATGGATACGGACTACACTGGAAAAAAATGATACACGGTAAAAAAATTTGGTGATTTTTTATTTAACTTTTTATCACTAAAACTCAATTAGCAAAAAAACACTATTTTAATTTTTTTTTATTTTCTGATATGTTTTAGAGGACATAAAATGCCAACTTTTCAGAAATTTCCAGGTTGTGCAAAAAATCTTTGACTGAGTTATGAGTTTTCGAATCAACACATTTTTTTTCAAAAAATCGAAATATTGGTCGCAAAAATTTGTCAACTTCATTTTTCGATGTAAAATCAAATTTGCAATCAAAAAGTACCCTACTGAAATTTTGATAAAGTGCACCGTTTTCAAGTTAAATCCATATTTAGGTGACTTTTTTGAAAATAGTCGCAGTTTTTAATTTTTTTAAATAAGTGCACTCGTTTGCCCACTTTTGAAAAAAAATATTTTTGAAAAGCTGAGAAATTCTCTATATTTTGCTTTTTCGGACTTTGTTGATACGACCTTCAGTTGCTGAGATATTGCAATGCAAAGGTTTAAAAACAGGAAAATTGATGTTTTCTAAGTCTCACCCAAACAGCCCACAATTTTTCAATGTCGATATCTCAGCAACTAATGGCCCGATTTTCAATGTTAATATATGAAACATTTGTGAAATTTTCCGATCTTTTCGAAAACAATATTTTCAAAATTTTCAAATCAAGACTAACATGTTAAAAGGGCGTAATATTGAATGTTTGGCCCTTTTGAAATGTTAGTCTTGATTTGAAAATTGTGAAAATATTGTTTTCGAAAAGATCGGAAAATTTCACAAATATTTCATATTTTAACATTGAAAATCGGACTATTAGTTGCTGAGATATCGACATTGAAAAATGGTGGGCTGTTTGGGTGAGACTTAGAAAACATCAATTTTCCTGTTTTTAAACCTTTGCATTGCATTATCTCAGCAACTAAAGGTCGTATCAACAAAGTCCGAAGAAGCAAAATATAGAGAATTTTCTCAGCTTTCAAAAATATTTTTTTCAAAAGTGGGCAAACATGTGCACTAATTTTAAAAAATTAAAAACTTCGACTATTTTCAAAAAAGTCACCTAAATATGGATTTAACTTGAAAACGGTGCCATTTATCGAAATTTCAGTAAAGTACTTTTTGATTGCAAATTTGATTTTACATCGAAAAATGAAGTTGAAAATTTTTTGCGACCAAAATTTCAATTTTTTGAAAAAAATAGTATTGATTAAAAAATTCATAACTCGGTCAATGATTTTTTGCCCATTATGGAAATTTCTGAAAAGTTGGCATTTTATGTCCTCTAAAACATATCAAAAAATAAAAAATAAATAAAAATAGTGTTT
The DNA here is from genome assembly GCF_016801865.2 of Culex pipiens pallens. Lineage (NCBI taxonomy): Eukaryota > Metazoa > Arthropoda > Insecta > Diptera > Culicidae > Culex > Culex pipiens. The sequence goes on from NC_068939.1 coordinate 44,768,109, forward strand.
TTTTGCAAATCAAGTTTTAGTGATAAAAAGTTAAATAAAAAATCACCAAATTTTTTTTTACCGTGTATCATTTTTTTCCAGTGTAGTCCGTATCCATACCTACAACTTTGCCGAAGACACCAAATCGATCAAAAAATTCCTTCAAAAGATACAGATTTTTGAATTTTCATGCATCATTTTTGTATGGACAGCTGCCAAATTTGTATGGAAAATTATATGGACAAACTAATGATGCAAAATGGCTTCTTTGGGCATACCGAAGGCACCAAAAAAGTTTCAGTCGGATTAAAAAATACAAAAATTAAAATTGAAGAAAAAATACCGATTTCGTAGAGAATTGCTCAATTGTGTTTTGAATTGAGTATAATTCCATAATAATATTTCTACAGGACGTAACCTTAAGGGTATACAGATATGATCTCTCTTATCTCTATTAAAAAAAAAACATTTTTGAAAGAATGGAAAAACATACCAAAATATCACAGAAGTTAAAAATTAATGTAAATAAGTTCGTGTTAAAACTTGTTAATGAATTGCTCATGTTAGAAATAATGAAAATCCATAACTTGAAACAAGATTCAAAAGAATATACAAAACAAGAAGAACAACAATAAATAATTTGAATTTATTTGAAGAATGGCAAAAAAAATAACTCATCCAAAATATTACTGAAACCAGAAAAAGATATTTAAGAAAACAAAAAAAAATATTTAAGACTCTGTCAAAGTTTACATTTTTTAAGGAAATGGTTAGGTTAGAAAGAATTCATAGTAGTTTATGCAACAAGTTGAAAAAAGAGGATTTTTTCAGCACGAGTCGTACATTTATCCAACGAGGTTCACCGAGTTGGATAAATACGACGAGTGCTGAAAAAATCAAGTTTTGCAACGAGTTCCATGCAACATTTTTTGCAATTTCGAAAAATACGCATTGAGTGAAATTTTAAGTCGAATTTTCATGTATTTTGCCAATAAATCGTTTAAATCAAAAAAATGTTGAAAAGTGTTACTTTTCGAAACAAGTGCTGAAAAGTTCAACTTTTCAGCACCCATTTCATTGCTGAAAAGTAGAACTTTTCAGCATTTATTTTGAAAAGTGTTGCTATTCGATTCTGTTATTTTTGGTACAGAAAAGTAGGCTATTTCGTCGTTCAAGAATGACAGGAAAAGTAAGTAGTTTCACGACGGAATTGCAAAAAATTACTTTATAAATTTTAAAAACATTTTTCAGTTCTATTATTTCATAAACCTTGAAGAAACTATTCATGTTGAAAAGAATGTAAATAAAAAAATATAACTGAAACAAAAACTAAAAAAATCTTACGCGGAAAAAATCTATTTTCGAAATCATGAATTGTGTTCATGGATTTGAGAACCACGAAGTAAAATATGGGTCATTTCGCGCCAACTGTATACAAAAAGGTACAAATTCGAAATCGACTTTTTATGATCAAGCTCAAATTTGAATCCCAATTTTTAACCAAATCTATTACACCTTGGCAAAACTGAATCGTTTACTGACATCAACTATACAAATCTAGAGTTATTTTTAAGGTTCTATAAGCTATTGTGTTTCATATGTTTAAAGGACCTCTAAAAAAACTATAGAAATATTTTCATAACATTTATATTTTGCAATTAGTAGGCAATAGCAAAACTGTTAAAATGTATTAGGAATTTATTGAAACTCTGATGCTTGAAAAATTTAGAAAATGATAGGGAACCAAAACTTTAAACAAAACTTGTACCAGCCTTCCTTTAAGTTGCATCCAATGCAATCATTATTCCTGAAAATGAATTCAGTAAAAATATATTAAATTTGGTCGAGCTCTAATAAAGATGGGACGCTTCATAACCTATCTATTTCGGTCGAAAAATGCTTTCAACCTCCGTCTAAAAATAAAAATAATAATTTGATTTGCACTACTCTACTATTATCGCCGGCTAGTTTCCTTCCAATTTCCCGTTCCTTTCCACCACATGGACGGGGTGAGCGGGGGCCGGCCGGTGTGAATCACTTTGTATACCTTTTTCCCCCCTCCCGATATTTACTAAGAACGACAATGTAGTCTGATGACATGCTCAAGAGAGGAGGGCACGACGTTCGATACTATGTGTTGTTTGTGTTTGGAAATTGGTTTCGACCGGATCCAATTGACGTAAGAGAGACGATTTTTGATGGTGTTGGTGCTATTTGCTTGGTGAAATTATTTGAGTTGAAGTAATGAAGGTTTGTTTTGTTAAGTCTATATTTGTTTATATTGTTGTTGAAACTATTTTTAGTAAATAAAGAAAAATATTTTGAAGAAAAAAATCTCTAAGATGTTTAAATAATCCCGAAAAAAAATCCAGCACTTTTTGCCCTGATATCTACTTCTGAACCATAAATGCGTGGGAGGTTGGATTTTAATTAGCACCGAGCTTATAAATCACTTGACCTCCTCACACCGTACCGGCTCAATTACGCTCGACTTAGACGACGATGACAGTAAGTGCCATTGGCATGAATTGCAAAAAAACGATTTTCGCAAAAGTCCTACAAAAAAAATTAAGTATAACCAAAAATAAATAAATTTTAAGATAACAACAAAAAATTCACGACAAAAGCAAACAAATATTTTTATGGAGTTTTGCCCAGAAGAGGGTTAACCCCAGATATTTAGAACGATTTACTAGCGAGGGCGTTTGAAAACGCTGGCGCCCGCCGCCGCCGCTCATCGAGCAATTATAAAGTAGTAATATATTTTCGCACAATTTTCGTAGAATCGTGCCCCGACCAGTGGACCTGGAACACCATCGGCGGCGGAAGTTAATTGAACGGGGTGGAGGAGGCCATTATAGAGTGCGAATTATGGTGGCCTGTCGTCGCTCCGGGTTGCTAATGTTTGCGGAATGGGTGAACGAACAAAGCTGATGGAGGGAGGTGGAATCTTCTTTTGACAAAATGCAATTAACGAGCGTTTAGATGTTAATCGGGTGTTTGGCAGTGACTTCCTGTAGAATGTCATAAATTTTTGTAATTAACAGGAATTATTGTATGTGTTACTTAATCGTTAAGTTGATTTCGTATTAAATATGTACTACCAAAAAAGATTTTCAATCAATTAGGCCGTTGCAAAATCGGTCCGAAAAATCAAGGGGCAAAAACATTATTTTTTTCAAAAAACTTGAAAATTTTAATGAAAATAGAAGTCTAATCGACTGAAAACAAATTTAAATGCATTTTCTTCGATCGATCAAAAATATTATGATTTGTTGTGAAATTCCGTTGTACAGCAGCTTAGATATTTTAGAAAACTAATGAAAAACAATAAATTAGAATTTTATGAAGCTTAAAATAAAAATACAATTTTGTTACTCATTGTAATAGCAACCTCTCACGACATTTCCTGTCTTGATCAAACAGAAAATCAATAACGCGTTGGATAGACAATTAATTTTCAAGTGTTAGTAAATAGTCCCTGTGCGATGATGACGGTGTGGTAGATTCACGGAGTGATATCTTAAGAGGCTTGTTTTAAAGAGGATTCTTCATCAAGACTTAATACAGGGGATTTATAGCAAATATTGACAATCAAAGAGTTCGGGAATTGTATCTATTTTGAACAGTTTTTTTTTCTAGGGTAGATGATCCTATTTTTGACCTTCTTTGCAAAGCTTCCATTCATTAGGGCCTGTTCTCAAGTTTTTTTTTATAAACGCTTGCAGTCCTAATGAAGTCCGAACAATTGGAAATCTAGAGTTCTTTTGGGAAAAGGTCCTTTAAACTATTGTGTTTCATATGTTTATGAGACCTTTTAAAAAACACTGAAAATGTCACTTAAATCATGGTTAATTTTTAAACGATTTCGATGATTTTTACTGCATTTTATCCGGGCCGATCTCAAGAATAGATGTATAGATAGATCTATAATATATACAATGCATTTACCCTAAGTTACAAAATATTAATCAAAAGCGATAAAATAATTAGTTGGATAAATCTATCTTTCAATGAAATTTTGTATCAACGATAAAGTAAAAATAACAGATTGTATTGCCAAATTTTCGTGGACAAAAATTTGGTTATTTGAATAAACAATATTTTCCTAATTATCTTGTACCTCAATTAAAGTCACTACCGCCAACCAGGGCAAATCGAGACTATAGTCGGAATAGGGACAGTATATTATAAAATCGGTTTGCTTATTTTGCTGTATTGTTCATGACTGAACTGAAATCAATCAAAAATATCTAAACATTGGCAAAAAATATGGCTTCAACTGCTATTCCATTTCGTTACATTTGTCCTGATTCGGCCCAGATGCCGATATCTAATGGATCATCCATAAACCAAGTGGACATTTGTTTGGTTATCTTAAACCCCCGCCCTCTTGCTGGAATACAAAACAAAATTTTGTGTGGATCGTAGACAATCGCAACCAAATCTAATTTTCCAGATCTAAAAATGTATTTTTTTTCAAATTTAAAAAAACCGAGACAAAATATAAAAATTCTCGGGATTCGGAAATTCCCGGTTTTTGGAAAAAAATACGGGATTTCTGTCCCTGGAATGAATGGGATGGAAGCACTAAACGCAATTCTCCTGCTTGAGCCTAATATCGGTACTAGGTCCAATATAGGGACATATGCCGTAAGTAATTAAAAACTCCACCAAGGAATTACTAACTTCCGACCGTCAAACCCCACTGCTGACAAGTGATCCCCGCTTCTAGAGGAGTTCCTCGTGATTGTGTCACAAGATCTGCCCCGGCGGAACCAAGTTTGATGTCTAGTGCTGATAAGACTGCTTTCCGCGCTCTGGACGTGGACGGAGGATTCATCATCATCACGGGCCATCACCATAAGTTGTATGTCTCAGACAGCGCGCGAATTTGCTCGTAGAAAAAGCTAAATAGGGGAAGTGACCTTTTTTTTTGGTATTTTATAACATTTATTGTATAAATTTATAATACGCACAAAAAAAAACAGTCAAGAATAGGCCTCCTTCCCCTTGTTTAAAAATAAACTAGTGCCGGTTGATAACGTGTTGCGCGATAATAATCGGTGAAAGAGTGGTGGTGTACACTGCACAGGTAGGAAACTTCTCGAAAGTTGGTTAGTTTGTGCACTCACAGTAATTGCATCTATCACAGCCGTGCAGAAGTGCAGCCAGCCACCAACGAAACTAAAGCTCACCTTTGCTGCTACCGAACAGTCGACGGCACCATTTCTGCATCTTTTTTCCGATATTTTTTTTTACTTTTACATTATTTTAAAGAGAGTGATTAAATTACTCTGAAACATTGTTTGAATTAACTTTAAAAAAGTACACAAAAATAATTAATTAACTTGTAGAACAACTTTTAAAACCGCAAAATTATTAATCCCATTGCGACCCAACCATAACTCGTTCCGGGTAGGATTACATGCCTACGTAAATTTACAGCAGCTTTCGTTGACATTTCTGTGCATGATATTTTCATTACTGCTCCCGACACGTCCACTTTAAAGCTTGGCTCGTTTTTTGGTCCTCGAAAAAAATGGATCGATTTTGAACGCAAAAAAAAAAAACGGGCGAAAGCGTTGAAATCGAGCGAATAAATATACAAGATAATTAAATTGTATATACGTAGGACGAAAGAGATAGCTTTCGGGGCTATTAATCCGTGCACTGAGAAAAAACTTTTTTTTTACTTTTAATTTTTTAAATTTTGCTAAAATCTGACTTGAATATTTTTATTGTTTTCAAAATTTTTGAATACAAAGAGACGAGTTGTTCCTTTTAATTATGCTATATTACAGATCCGCATTTCGTCTACTCAAATTACATAAATGCATTTTGCTAAAACACTCAACCAACCACAATTTCAAAATTTGTTAATGTAAAATGTAAAACAAAGATCCAAATTTCGTTCAGTGTTTTGCGGTTTTAGTTCCGAAATTGTCACTTTCCTGTTGGCCAAAAAAAATCACGCAAATTGGATCCAGGATTTATTGAAAACAAAAACAAAAACAACCTGCCACAAACGAGTTTATTCCGTACGTATGTTACGGGTTTTATGGGGGCGTCAATTTATGGAATTGTAGATCCATTTTCGGACCCCGGCCCGGACTTGTTGAGTCGGTTCTGTGGCTGTGGCGGCGACACCGGTAACAAGATTGATGATTTTTAAATGTCTGACCGGAGCAGAGACAGTCACTGCAACGGTGATGAGCTCGATGGATGCAGAATTTGTAATTTTGCGTGCAGTTACGTGTGGGAGCTGAGAAAGAATTGGGGTTTTTAGTTCAGTGTGGGATGCGATGAGTCAACTTTTTTTTTGTTAATTGGTGATTAATTTGGCTGAAATTTTGGCAGAACATTGAAGATATTTTAAAATTGATATCGATTTTTTTTGAAAAACAGATATATTATTACCGTCATACAAATTTGGATTTGTTATGCTCATGCTAAAAAATGGCAAATCAAATGCAAATTTAAAAAAAAATTAAAAGGGTGGAACACCTATTATCAGCTGGTTTGGTTCTATTCACATGTTTTTTTTACGATTCAAACAACCCAAGTACATTTTTTGCAAGCTTTGCAAGAATGAGAACCTCTTATATAGTAAAAAAAGGTTTCGTTTAGAACGGTTAAAAATATGACACAGTCCAGACTGGGTTATCCGAAAGCCTCGGAAAAATTTCGCTTCGGATAATCGAATCACGAAAAAAAATGTTTTCGTTGTCTTATTTTTGATTGTCGTGCTTAAGTATGACCCCTAAACTACGCTAAAGTGATTTATAATTTTTAAATCCAACATGGCGGCCAAAATGGCGGTGATTAACTATTGGAAAAATTCATTTTGTAATTTAATAGGCTAAAATGGGGTCGCAGAACTCGACTTTGATGTTAACAGTTAGAAAATTAAATACCGTAAACCGGGGTGACTTTGATAGGATTTCAATTTGTTTTTAGAATATTTTCCAACAGGTAAGGTTTTTCTCAAGATTATTATTTTTAAAACATGTACTGGGGTAGGCCACACAAAGTTCATGCACTATTTCGGAAAAAAGTTTTTTCAATAACGTTTAGAAAAATAGTTACATTAAAAATTCTTAGTTTGAATTCCGGGGTGACTTTGATAGTCATAGTTTTTCTTGTTAAAATCATATTTAAGATGTTCAAACTTCATTTGTACGTTAAACGTACCATCACTAAAATAGCTGATATAGTTGTTAAGAAAAAAAATCATTGTTTATATTTAGTTAACTAAGTGTATGAGCTTTTAAGCAAAATACATATAAATTTTAGGTAAAATTGTTAAAAAGTCGGAATTTTGCCTGAAATTTGTTAAAACTAGTTTTGTTTATAGAATTATCGATTTATATTACATTTTATACTGAATTCGAAGCACGAATCACAAGTTTTCACATTTTACATGAAATTTGTTCAATTGAAATTGCCTATAAATTTAGAGAGTCTTTATAATTGTGTTTCAAAAACACATATCATTTATTTTTTACAAACTTTCCCAAAGAATCCAAAAATTTATTCCGTTTTCCGATTAAAAATCATGTTCATTGAGAAAATCATGACACTTTGAGAAGTTTAAAATAATAACTTTCATTAACATTTTCTTAACTATAATTAACTAACTTTTTAAACTTGTCAAAATTTTATGAAAAGTTCTTCTTGAGGTACTTTGAACACATCTCTACCACGGTCAGTATGTTTCTAAACCACTCCTTACGTATTTTAATTGTACTCTTCATTTTGCGGAAAAATCGCAAACCTATCAAAGTCACCCCGGCTATCAAAGTCACCCCGTTTTACGGTATTACGAAAAAAAAAAATGTTTGGTCTTGATTCGATCAGCCGAAATCTCATGTCAAAAGAAGCCACAGATGCAAGTTTTCCGTGCAAGTCTTCATAAAATTTTACTCTTGGTAATCTCTTAGTTATAAGCAATAATCGTTCCAAAATGGATTGAGATTTAGCACTCAGCTGAAAGAAACTCTGTTATGAACTGCAAAAGAACTTATTGTAACATGATTATTCACTAATAAAACCGAGTTGAAAATTGAATTGTCTTCATACAATTTTGAGAATCAGAAAATGTCGCAAATGTTTCAATTTTTTACTCTGAAAATCGGACTAATAATTTCCGAGAGCTGAAAATTACAGGCTAATTAGATACCACTAGAAAAAATGATTATCATCGATTCGAATTCATTGTCAGGCTGTATCTCGGAAATAAACTGCCCGATTTTCAAAGTTCCAAAAAGAAAATGATAATAAATTTCCTCAGCTCCTCAAAATTATTTTTTCAGGGTTGCTTTTCTTTTAAGAAGCAATTTTAAAATACAAAACATTGAAAAGAAATCCAAGATTTATACCTAGAAGGATCTTTAAAATTAAAATGGCAATTTTTATCAAAAAAAGGGTTTTTTGGATTGGAAATTCAATTATACTTCAAAACCAGAGTTCGGAAACTCACTCACGAGTTACTCTACCATGAGGAAAAACTAAGTTACCTGCGAGTAAATTACTCAACACTCTCGGTGAGTGTGAGGGCCTTCCTCATTTACTCACAAAGAGGGCTTTGAGCGCTCATGAGGGCTATTTAAGAAAACAAATTTCGAGATGTCAAACTCTACATTGGTGAATTTCATGCTCACTCAACAGCGTAAAAGTAGTCCTGATGGTAGAGGCGCAGTGCTATCAAATAGAAGTTTTTTTTTTCGTTTCGGTTCAAATCCTGATTTTTATCTGTTTTTTTTCAGCTAGTTTTGTCAAACCGATAGGTCGGAGGTTGTTTAGACGGAGGATGACTCTGCGGGTGGATTTTAACAGCTTTACCAGCAGTGGATGGCCGTGTTGCTGAGGTAAGTGGCCATTCCTGGTCGTCGACAGTTGTATAAATGTGTTTTGCTTCAGAATCGGGACATCCCGAAGAAGTTGCAGTAGCCGCCGGTGGCTTTGGCTTGGAGGTTCATTGAAATTTAAAAAAAGCCGATCCAGTGCTTTGGACAGCTTTAGGCTAGGGCCACCGGCGGCCGCTGAGGCTCCACTGGCGTGTCCTGGTTCTTAGGCAAGACATATTGGTAGAACTGACAGCGACCGGGAATGGCAACAGTTGCACAGCTGTCGAAGGGAGTGACCATTACCCACAAAAACACGGCCATCTTCTTTTGGTATGGCTGCCAACATCCACCCGCAAAAGCCCCCGTCTGCGGCCTCCGATTTATCCCGCGGTAGGTCAATCCACAACGGATTTCGACCGGTCGCCCATCTTAAAATTATGAAAATAATTGCCCATCCGCCAGCCGCTGGACTTCGACAATCCAAGGTTTCTTTTGCAGCAATGAAAAAAAATATACCAGACAGAAAACAAAAAAATATATATATATTTATGCCTAATTAATACCAACACAGAACCTTCGGATTTATAGACATTGACGCTACCTCGAATGTACAACCGATTGATAAAGATGTTTGATTTTGGATTGATATGTTCATTGATTCTATAAATAACAAACTGTTGGAAACGGCCTACTCACGCCCTCATTTTACTCAAATATGAGTAAATTTACTCAGCCCTCACACTCACGATGAGTATCGAGAGTGTTTTCTGTGAGGAAGCCTACTCGATTTGTGAGTGTGAGTGGTTTTCCGAACTCTGTTCAAAACATGATTTTTCATGTTGGTTTTCAAATATTTCCCAAATCCAAGCTTCCAAATTGTGCACAATCACGCACTATGGCTCAGAAGATGTCTTTTTTAGTCCCCTAGAACATGTAATTTTTTTTCGAAAATTCATATTTAGAGAATTTATCTTTCAGTAAAAAAAGTTAAATAAAAAAATTGGAATATTTTTTTCCCGAGTATAATTTTTTTCCGAAAAGTCCTAATCAAAATCTACAACATTGTCGAAGACACCAACACGATAAAAAAAAACCCTCTCTCAGGATACATAATTTCACAAATTTACATACAAATTTTGTATGACCAGCCCCCAAAATTGTATGGAGACTTGTATGGAAAACTAATTATGCAAAATGACTTTTTTGTCATATGCAATGCATGGACAAAGTTTCATCCAAACAAAAAAAGTGAAAATTTTGAAAATCATTTTTTACTGATATTTAGAATTTGACATTTTTGCAACATCGACATTTGAAAAAAAAATGTAATAAAACAATTATGGTTTGGGTGGAAAGTCATGAAGTATTGTAAGCATGAGCTCTTTATCATCGCATTGCATGACTTTTCCGACATACAAACAAGAAAAGCTATTTTTTTATATGGAAAAGTTTCCAAAATTGATTCAACATAAAATCACGACTATGTAAAACGCTTTTTTTTAAACATTTTTCGTTACGAATCTAAACGAGCTGATTTCAAAGCTAAGATGAAATTTTTGTAATATTTATTGGTTTGATATCAGTGTTAAAGTAGAAGCGACTGAGATAAAAATGCATATTGTCAACAGCATGTTTTGGTTGTCTAAGCGCAAATAAACTTTTTTTGTCGTATGTCTTTATAGAATTATAATTTAAAAATTATTGCATAATCCACATTGACAACCAGAATGGTTTGCACTTGACTATCCAAAGCATCATACACCATTCAACAAATCCACTCTTTTTCATCACAACGGCCATGAGCTATAATCCGATTTCCATATTCCAGCATTGTCCAGGTCGCTGAAGTTCCATGTCCAATTCCACCGTACAATGCAGCAGTACTACACTACTCTGCTCTATGTACTCTCCAGAATCTATTGTCTTTTCCAAAAGTGCACCACAGCGCACACACTTCAAAACGCTGCATTCATTGACGACTTTTTTGTTGTTCATTTCCCGTTGATGCACTCGCACAAATCAGCACTCCACAGTTGGACAACAAATGTTTCGAAACAAAAGCGAACTTAAAAAAAAAAATGCAGATTCCACTGCCATTCACACTGCCAGGCACTAATTATTGGGGCCACTTTGGCGACGTTCGACCAACCCGTTTACTACGCTAACGCTCCGTCTCCTCGGGATCCAAGTCCGATCCGCTCCGAACTCACCAGATGACTGACGACGGTCCGGAGATCCAGCGCTTCTGGTCCAGGTGTGAACATCGTCGCAGCAACGGCAAAGTATCAGAGTGTCTCGTGGAGCAATACCACATCGAGACTGGGGCTGAGAACACCCACGTGTACACTCGACTGATTTTGAATATATAATTAATAATAAAGGAAACTAGTGCTAATGGGCCGGAATATGTTGGGTTTTTATGTACAACGTATGTGACAAATTGGAGCAGCCGTGAATGGGCACTAGAGTGGCCTGAAGGTTTTGAAAAATGTGGAAATTGCAAACATGGCCTAGTAATTTCTTAACTTAGTGGCATTGAACAGTTCCAGGAATCATCTTGACAAAATAAAAACAGTAAATTTTAGTCTTAACATTTCTATTGAAGGTTGAAGTATGATCCGAGTTGTTTTAGAAATGTTACGTATGATACGATAATTTATTTCCCTGGCAGAAGATATTTTATCGCGTTGCCTGTAACTTTTCAAGTTCAGCTCGGCATGCCTTCAGTTCTACGGAAATCTTTTTAACTAAAAATCTCCGATCAAGAATATTCCTGAACAACAACTAAATTCAAAAAAGCCAATAGGTCACCCTAACGTGTACACCCGAGACGACCACCGCTGAAGCCAGTCAACCGGATAGATAGCTCAGTGTATTGGAAAAAATCCACCACCAAAGGGGGGAAGGGAGACAAAACCCAGGGATGCAGTCACCGAACCATAACAAGCTCCTTGTGGGATGAGTGTGATACTTCGACGGCTGGCGGTTTTGACGAGAATCGATCAGAGTGTGTGTGCGAGAGAGAAAAGCAGGTAGGAAAACGTAAAGGTCGAGCAGTTTTAGCTTAGGCTCGGAAAATGAAGAATGTTGGACGAGGCAAAATCAATTAAAATTTTCTGATGGGATTTTCGAGTTACAACGAGGCTCGTATTAAGGTGTATGATGAGCTCCTTCGAAGGTACTTGCGGAATGAGACAATCGCTTTAATTTAACAATTGGGTTATAATTTGAATGGATTATGAATATAACCAGACTTTAAAAATGTCTTTACTTCATCTTTATATTCACCCATACCTAAAAGTTCTGTTATACAACAGAACTACCATTCTTTGGCACATTGTGACAGCTTTTTCATTCACTTTATCTTATATAAAGCTTTTAAAACCAAATATAAATGGTATCATTTGGCAGTGTGGTCGATTTTGGTTAAATAATGCTGTATAAGAAAAATAGATTCGAAAAAACTTATGCAAATACTTAAATTTTTCAATTATTATTTTTTAACTGAGAAGGGATTAAGTTCACCGTATTTTCAAACTTAAGATTAACCTTAACTTGATGGAGTTCAAGTTATAACATTTCAAATATCGTTTTTTTTCAATATTTTTTTTTTCACAGGGTCCCATAAGTCACAATCTATAAATGGTGTTATTTAGTTAAGTACTTTAAAAGTTATGCAAATATTTTAAAAACCTCCATAAAAGTACACGTAGTCGACAATTTAAAAATCAATGTTATATAAAGACATGATTTAGGATTTTTTTGTTTGGTTTTAACATATTTAAAAAAAATTCAATTGTTTCAAAAAATTACAACCTGCATTCAAAAATTTCTCCGTCATGCACTAATAGCACTCTTAGTCCTATAAAATGAATCAAAACATAAATCAAATGTTTGTCAAAATTTAATTTTTGTTACAAAAAATTAAATAATAAAAAGGAACTTATTTTGAAGACGCGCATTTTTTTTCTGAACAGTCCTAATCAAACCCTATAACCTTGCAGAAGACACCAAATCGATCAGAAAATCTCCTTACATATTTTCGAAAATTTCAAGGCACTTTTGTATGGAGGGAGAGCCCTCATATTGGTATCGAAACCAATAAAACGAAATGGCTTATTTAGATTTTAAGAAATGATGAACGAAGTCGATGTGCGAAAACTTAGAGAGTTGCTCAACTACGGACAACGGTGCTGAGCAATCTCTGAGACTTCGGAAAACGTTTTTTTTTTGTATTTTTGATGGTTTGGCAACAGTTTTTACCCAATCTTTTAAATTCACATTTTAAACTTTTTTTGTGCAGTTTATATTCTTTTTCCAAAATATATGGAATTCTTCAATATTGTTGACGTTTAAACTTTTCAGGGCTGCGTTTCAAATAATTATTTTTTGGAATAAAAAAAATAATCTTACATCAAATTTAACTACAGTTTTACTCTCAAAATTGGCACAGATGTTTAAAATAACCTAAAACAGTTTTCCGATTAAGGATAGTATGGTCATTTGGTCAGGCCACATTTAGGGTGCCCAGAAAAAATGACCCCCTGCGCCACAAGCGGAAAATGGTAAAAAAAAGTAGCGCACCGTGCAGACCAAACCGTAAGAAACTTGGGTTTTCTATACATTTTTTCGATTTTTCTCATACAAACTTCACCTCCGAGTATCAATGGGTAAATGATGACCGATTTTGCTCATATTTGGCCCAGAGTCCTAAAATAGGTCAAGGAACAATATTCAGCTTGTGGAGCGAGGTTTTGAAACAAAGACCCATATTCTGAGCACCCTAGGCCACAGCCATAAAAATTGCATATAAATTTGCTCCTTTGATAGTTGAAAAAAAACCTTAAAACGATTTAGCTAATTAAAAGACACCAGTCCAATTAAAATTAAATTTTTCATCGATGATCATCTTAAATATATTGGTAAAAGTTAACAAAATGAATAAATTTCATATGAGAAAAAATGGTAAATTTAATAAAATAAAATAAGCATAAATTAAAAAGAGTAACATAATAAAATTAGATGAAACATATTTTCGGTAATACATTCTGCCAAACTACAAAATATTACAAATGTTCTGATTCCATTTGAGTCACGTTATCATTTTTCAAAAAGCTCTAAAAGGAAAATAACGACAAACAATGACTCGATAAACAGCATCATATATAACGTTTCTCTACCAATGACTAGGTCAAAAAAGGCTTCAGAGAGTTCCATTTCTGGCATTCCTCCAAAAATAATCTGTTCTCCTCGCACACAAAATATTTGAAGATCGAAGCCAAATTGCGTGGAAAATATGTTCCAGCAATCGATTTATCTCGGCTATCTATGCATGGCCTAGCCCTTTATGTCGACATTCATCAGGCAAACACATATAGAAGATCGTTTAAATTTAATCAATAGCAAAGTTCGGGCCGGGTTGGAATTTATTCGCCACAACAAGGTGGGTGGGATTGGGTGACTCTATTTACCTATCATGAAACGATGAAGTTTACGAAGGAATGTTTGTTTCTTGATGATGAGGCACATTTTTTAGTTTTCAGTTTTGAGTAATGTAGTACTTTTTGAAAATTTCTGATAAATTTTTTTGTTTATAAGTTAGTTGCTACTGATATCTGTATTATATTTTATTATTTTTAAACGTACAATAATCAGCAGTATTACCCTAATAACAAGAAAATCCCACTCGAAGGCATCCGGCGGAAAATGTCGAAACCACACTTGTGGTAAATCCTAGGTAAATCTACCTTGGATATAACTTGTCCTCGTCTGTGTGGCAGAGTGTGCGGGGTAAGTAAAAGCCTTCCCGAAGGGAAATTCCTTGTCGGCGCAGTTGATGAAAAACACAAGAGGAAATTCCTCGGAGGAAAGCAGAACTTCATCAAAGCCTTCCTCGCCTGTTTGGCGCATAATGCTGCCTGTGCTGCCTTACGTGTGTAAATATCCTCTCGAAGATGTTGTCACTTCGACGTCGTCGTGCTATCTTGTCGCACCCGCCATTTCGACGTTCCGAGAAAAACGCGTTTTAATGTTTGACCTTGAATAAACAAAAACTAGAGCACGAAATGTAAACAATAACAAACACGTTTTGTTTGGCTGACCATTCTGTGCATTGTCCCAAAGTTTGGTTGAAGTTGGTTGCCGGAGTCCCGAGTTATAATTACAAATGTTTACGGTAATCTAACTTGTACGTGCGTCAAACGCGTTCTGACCTGAAATCCCTTTGGCCAGTTGTCGCACTTACATCAATTTTCAGGGAGTGACAAGATAGCACGACAAGATTGAAACTACTTTCATATGAAAAGTGACAAACATTTTCGGAGCCTTTTTGGTTTTCATTGAATATCTCAGGATTGATATCGAATTTTGGGGATATGTTAAGGTCAAATGGTGAGGCATTGTGAGCTGCACAAAATGGCCTTCTTAACTCAATATGGCTCAAAATGCACGTACGACAAGTTAGCACGACGGCGACGACTTGCTGTTGCTGTAAAATTAACACACACACACATCCACGCACAAACTCAAACATAGGATATAGGGATTCTCGGATGAGCAGCATCATGCTAAAGCAGCTTGAAAATTTCACGGCTGGTTGAACTTGTGTACAGCCCAGCTCAGCTTTCCTGGTACGTGGAAATACACTCTCACTGATGGGAATTTATGGAAATTCACGTATTATCCATGGAAGGTAAACATTTGCGCGTTGCAGCCAACCCCATCAAATGCAAGGGTCAAAGGTGCACGTGCTTGTATTAGGAAAATTTGAGAGGGGATTTATCTTTTTTATTGGAAAGAAATATGATAAGAAATCAACCTGATATTCTAAATAATAAAAAAAATGGTACAACTTAGTGTCACTCACATATTGTTTAGATAAATCCAAGATGTCGAACTAACCTGTAAAGAAACAGAGGAAAGGGTAAGGATTAGCATGTAATATTCACACATTATTTCATATAATATCAGCTTTCAAATACTAGCACGTTCCTTTCTTCACTTCTCAAGATTCCTTGAAAATATTTCCCAATCTGGTTCAATTTCAAATTTCAACATCATCATGGAAAAGCTGATGACATATCAAATTATACGCACTCATTCACATGTCACCTTATGTCATGTAGCTTTCCGCGAGACCGGGATTGTGACACGAGCCTTTTTCCCACGATTCGCAAAGTACGAGTGTTGACACCCCGAGAAAAAATAAATCTGGTGGTTTTATTTACATGCAATTTGTGCCTTCTGCAGAAATTTTCATACAAAAAGCACATTATCAATATTCCAGCACCCTCGTGGAAAAGCGTAACGATCCAGTCAATTGGTAGATTGAATTTCTTCGCCAGCTCGAATAACCAAATTTTAGGTATGTGCCATTTTGGCAGCTCCCGCAAACATGACTAGCATATATCGAAAAGTAAACTTATCAATGGCATATCCCATACGATATCCAAATGTTCACAATCCATTGGACAAGAAAACCATAACCTCAGTCTACCATTCACATGTGTGCCAAAACGGCACCCTCGACAAGGCAGACTCTTTTTATGTGACTCATTGTAGGGGAGTGTATCTTGTTTCGACCTAACTTAAAATTTGCAGTAAAGAGCTTTTTAAATTAAATTTGCCATATAATTTAGAAAATTTATTATCCACGTTATTAAACGTAATATATTTTAAAACACTTCAATACCCGGTCGGCAGCGAAATTATAAAAAAAAGTGTGCTTCTTGTCTTGTTTGAAAATAACACTTTTCGCAATCGAATTTTATCTTAGAATTAGAAGAAGACAGGTCGAAAATACAATTTTGATTTGGTGGCCGAAAAAAACCATACAAACAAAGATTTTTACCTCTGAGAAAAGATATTGTTGGATTGCGTTATTGATAACTCCCAAATTTCGTACTAGGCCAAAAATAGATCTCATCCCTTAAATGGTTGCCAAAATCAGCCAGCCTAACAAAAATTCG